>NW_027649944.1:5000-110000 GCF_965287045.1 Carcharhinus amblyrhynchos | reverse complement strand
CACAGAGCTGATCCTGTGAGTGTACACAGGGCTGATCCTGTGAGTGTACACAGAGCTGAGCCAGAGAGTGTACACAGAGCTGAGCCGGAGAGTGTACACAGAGCTGAGCCGGAGAGTGTACACAGAGCTGAGCCTGTGAGTGTACACAGAGCTGAGCCTGTGAGTGTACACAGAGCTGAGCCTGAGAGTGTACAGAGAGCTAAGCCTGTGCGTATGCACAGATCTGAGCCTGTGCATGTACACAAAGCTGAACCTACAAGTGTACACAGAGCTGTGCTTGTGAGTGTACACAGAGCTGAGCCTGTGTGTGTGCACAGAGCTAAGCTTGCGAATGTACACAGGGCTGAGCCCAAGAGTATACACAGAAATAAGCCTGTGAGTGTACAAAGGCCTGAGTCAGTGTGTGTACACAGAGCTGAACCTGCAAGTGTACACAGAAGTTTGTTCTGTATCTAACCCTGTGCTGTACCTGTCCTGGGAGTGTTTGATGGGGGACAGTGTAGAGGGAGCTTTACTCTGTATCTAACCCCGTGCTGTCCCTGTCCTGGGAGTGTTTGATGGGGGGACAGTGTAGAGGGAGCTTTACTCTGTATCTAACCCCGTGCTGTACCTGTCCTGGGAGTGTTTGATGGGGGACAGTGTGGAGGGAGCTTTACTCTGTATCTAACCCCGTGCTGTACCTGTCCTGGGAGTGTTTGATGGGGGGACAGTGTAGAGGGAGCTTTACTCTGTATCTAACCCCGTGCTGTACCTGTCCTGGGAGTGTTTGATGGGGGACAGTGTAGAGGGAGCTTTACTCTGTATCGAACCCCGTGCTGTACCTGTCCTGCGAGTGTTTGATGGGGGACAGTGTAGAGGGAGCTTTACTCTGTATCGAACCCCGTGCTGTACCTGTCCTGGGAGTGTTTGATGGGGACAGTGTAGAGGGAGCTTTACTCTGTATCTAACCCTGTGCTGTACCTGTCCTGGGAGTGTTTGATGTGGGGACAGTGTAGAGGGAGCTTTACTCTGTATCTAACCCCGTGCTGTACCTGTCCTGGGAGTGTTTGATGGGGGACAGTGTAGAGGGAGCTTTACTCTGTATCCAACCCCGTGCTGTACCTGTCCTGGGAGTGTTTGATGGGGGGACAGTGTAGAGGGAGCTTTACTCTGTATCTAACCCCGTGCTGTACCTGTCCTGGGAGTGTTTGATGGGGGGGACAGTGTAGAGGGAGCTTTACTCTGTATCTAACCCCGTGCTGTACCTGTCCTGGGAGTGTTTGATGGGGGGACAGTGTAGAGGGAGCTTTACTCTGTATCTAAGCCTGTGCTGTCCCTGTCCTGGGAGTGTTTGATGGGGACAGTGTAGAGGGAGCTTTACTCTGTATCTAACCCCGTGCTGTACCTGTCCTGGGAGTGTTTGATGGGGGGCCAGTGTAGAGGGAGCTTTACTCTGTATCTAACCCCGTGCTGTACCTGTCCTGGGAGTGTTTGATGGGGGGACAGTGTAGAGGGAGCTTTACTCTGTATCTAACCCCGTGCTGTACCTGTCCTGGGAGTGTTTGATGGGGGGGACAGTGTAGAGGGAGCTTAACTCTGTATCTAACCCCGTGCTGTACCTGTCCTGGGAGTGTTTGATGGGGGGACAGTGTAGAGGGAGCTTTACTCTGTATCTAACCCCGTGCTGTACCTGTCCTGGGAGTGTTTGATGGGGGGACAGTGTAGATGGGGCTTTACTCTGTATCTAACCCCGTGCTGTACCTGTCCTGGGAGTGTTTGATGGGGGGGACAGTGTAGAGGGAGCTTTACTCTGTATCTAACCCTGTGCTGTACCTGTCCTGGGAGTGTTTGATGGGGGGACAGTGTAGAGGGAGCTTTACTCTGTATCTAACCCCGTGCTGTACCTGTCCTGGGAGTGTTTGATGGGGACAGTGTAGAGGGAGCTTTACTCTGTATCTAACCCCGTGCTGTACCTGTCCTGGGAGTGTTTGATGGGGACAGTGTAGAGGGAGCTTTACTCTGTATCTAACCCCGTGCTGTACCTGTCCTGGGAGTGTTTGATGGGGACAGTGTAGAGGGAGCTTTACTCTGTATCTAACCCCGTGCTGTACCTGTCCTGGGAGTGTTTGATGGGGACAGTGTAGAGGGAGCTTTACTCTGTATCTAACCCCGTGCTGTACCTGTCCTGGGACTGTTTGATGGGGACAGTGTAGAGGGAGCTTTACTCTGTATCTAACCCCGTGCTGTTCCTGTCCTGGGAGTGTTTGATGGGGGACAGTGTAGAGGGAGCTTTACTCTGTATCTAACCCCGTGCTGTACCTGTCCTGGGAGTGTTTGATGGGGGGACAGTGTAGAGGGAGCTTTACTCTGTATCTAACCCCGTGCTGTACCTGTCCTGGGAGTGTTTGATGGGGGACAGTGTAGAGGGAGCTTTACTCTGTATCTAACCCCGTGCTGTACCTGTCCTGGGAGTGTTTGATGGGGGACAGTGTAGAGGGAGCTTTACTCTGTATCGAACCCCGTGCTGTACCTGTCCTGGGAGTGTTTGATGGGGGACAGTGTAGAGGGAGCTTTACTCTGTATCGAACCCCGTGCTGTACCTGTCCTGGGAGTGTTTGATGGGGGACAGTGTAGAGGGAGCTTTACTCTGTATCTAACCCTGTGCTGTACCTGTCCTGGGAGTGTTTGATGTGGGGACAGTGTAGAGGGAGCTTTACTCTGTATCTAACCCCGTGCTGTACCTGTCCTGGGAGTGTTTGATGGGGGACAGTGTAGAGGGAGCTTTACTCTGTATCTAACCCCGTGCTGTACCTGTCCTGGGAGTGTTTGATGGGGGGACAGTATAGAGGGAGCTTTACTCTGTATCTAACCCCGTGCTGTACCTGTCCTGGGAGTGTTTGATGGGGGGGACAGTGTAGAGGGAGCTTTACTCTGTATCTAACCCCGTGCTGTACCTGTCCTGGGAGTGTTTGATGGGGGGACAGTGTAGAGGGAGCTTTACTCTGTATCTAACCCTGTGCTGTCCCTGTCCTGGGAGTGTTTGATGGGGACAGTGTAGAGGGAGCTTTACTCTGTATCTAACCCCGTGCTGTACCTGTCCTGGGAATGTTTGATGGGGGGCCAGTGTAGAGGGAGCTTTACTCTGTATCTAACCCCGTGCTGTACCTGTCCTGGGAGTGTTTGATGGGGGGACAGTGTAGAGGGAGCTTTACTCTGTATCTAACCCCGTGCTGTACCTGTCCTGGGAGTGTTTGATGGGGGGGACAGTGTAGAGGGAGCTTTACTCTGTATCTAACCCCGTGCTGTACCTGTCCTGGGAGTGTTTGATGGGGGGACAGTGTAGAGGGAGCTTTACTCTGTATCTAACCCCGTGCTGTACCTGTCCTGGGAGTGTTTGATGGGGGGACAGTGTAGATGGGGCTTTACTCTGTATCTAACCCCGTGCTGTACCTGTCCTGGGAGTGTTTGATGGGGGGGACAGTGTAGAGGGAGCTTTACTCTGTATCTAACCCTGTGCTGTACCTGTCCTGGGAGTGTTTGATGGGGGGACAGTGTAGAGGGAGCTTTACTCTGTATCTAACCCCGTGCTGTACCTGTCCTGGGAGTGTTTGATGGGAAAGTGTAGAGGGAGCTTTACTCTGTATCTAACCCCGTGCTGTACCTGTCCTGGGAGTGTTTGATGGGAAAGTGTAGAGGGAGCTTTACTCTGTATCTAACCCCGTGCTGTACCTGTCCTGGGAGTGTTTGATGGGGACAGTGTAGAGGGAGCTTTACTCTGTATCTAACCCCGTGCTGTACCTGTCCTGGGAGTGTTTGATGGGGACAGTGTAGAGGGAGCTTTACTCTGTATCTAACCCCGTGCTGTACCTGTCCTGGGAGTGTTTGATGGGGACAGTGTAGAGGGAGCTTTACTCTGTATCTAACCCTGTGCTGTACCTGTCCTGGGACTGTTTGATGGGGACAGTGTAGAGGGAGCTTTACTCTGTATCTAACCCCGTGCTGTTCCTGTCCTGGGAGTGTTTGATGGGGGACAGTGTAGAGGGAGCTTTACTCTGTATCTAACCCCGTGCTGTACCTGTCCTGGGAGTGTTTGATGGGGGACAGTGTAGAGGGAGCTTTACTCTGTATCTAACCCCGAGCTGTACCTGTCCTGGGAGAGTTTGATGGGGGACAGTGTAGAGGGAGCTTTACTCTGTATCTAACCCCGTGCTGTACCTGTCCTGGGAGTGTTTGATGGGGGGGACAGTGTAGAGGGAGCTTTACTCTGTATCTAACCCCGTGCTGTACCTGTCCTGGGAGTGTTTGATGGGGGACAGTGTAGAGGGAGCTTTACTCTGTATCTAACCCCGTGCTGTACCTGTCCTGGGAGTGTTTGATGGGGGAACAGTGTAGAGGGAGCTTTACTCTGTATCTAACCCCGTGCTGTACCTGTCCTGGGAGTGTTTGATGGGGGACAGTGTAGAGAGAGCTTTACTCTGTATCTAACCCCGTGCTGTACCTGTCCTGGGAGTGTTTGATGGGGGGACAGTGTAGAGGGAGCTTTACTCTGTATCTAACCCCGTGCTGTACCTGTCCTGGGAGTGTTTGATGGGGGGACAGTGTAGAGAGAGCTTTACTCTGTATCTAACCCCGTGCTGTACCTGTCCTGGGAGTGTTTGATGGGGGGACAGTGTAGAGGGAGCTTTACTCTGTATCTAACCCCGTGCTGTCCCTGTCCTGGGAGTGTTTGATGGCGGACAGTGTAGAGAGAGCTTTACTCTGTATCTAACCCCGTGCTGTCCCTGTCCTGGGAGTGTTTGATGGGGGACAGTGTAGAGAGAGCTTTACTCTGTATCTAACCCCGTACTGTACCTGTCCTGGGAGTGTTTGATGGGGGGACAGTGTAGAGAGAGCTTTACTCTGTATCTAACCCCGTGCTGTACCTGTCCTGGGAGTGTTTGATGGGGGGACAGTGTAGAGAGAGCTTTACTCTGTGCTGCACCTGACCTTGCCATGTTGGGTGAAAGTTGCTCTTTCTGTTTGATCAACGTGTGGTGTTGTGACATACACAGAGCTGTTGATTGTTTTGTGCTCGCTGTAGCTTTAGGTTTGTTGTGTGTGAGTTTGTGAACCTTGGCACTGTGTGATTTGGTACGTTATGGTCCTGTTGATTGTCAGCTGCACGTCCTTGCTGAACTGAGTAATCTGATTGTGTCGCAGACACGTGATCTGAGCCATTGGCAGCTGTCTGTGTCTGTACAGGAGGTATAGTTTTATCTTGTGTGGCAGGGCAGAACCCTCTGGTCACAAGGCCATTGGCTGACTCCCAGGATCCACTCACTAAGGCTGTGTTTACACTGAACCTTCTGCTTCCATCCTTGGAGAAACAGAAGGAGATCATTCAGGACCTGAAACTTGTGCTGTCATTGCAAAGGATTGAAGCAGCTTCGCTTATCACTCTCACATTGTCACCTCTCCCTCAGTCACTGGGTTTCTCTCAGACCGGAATGAAGGTGTGAATGGACACCTGCCCCCATTATTGCTTCAGGGGATTTCTGCGTTTGGGCTGAATCTGATGGAGATCTCAAAACATTTCCCACCCCCACCAGCCTGGCCCTGCTGGGTGTTTCCATCAGGATCAGCCTGTCTGACCCTGTGTCAGTGGGGAGACTCCCACAGGAACAGATTCCAGTCTCGAGTGATGGGTAAAAGTATTGAAACGTTTCTGTCAGCAGTCAGGCTGGGGAAAGCATGCCCAGCTCTCTCCACTTGTCCCTCATACTTGAATTTAAATTCACAGCAACTATCGAGAAGTTACAGCATTTGAGGTGCAGATTTTTTTAAAGTTTAGGCTCTCTGCCTCCTCCTCCAAAACAGGCAGCAAATTCTAAATATCCACAACCCTCTGTGTAAAGAAGTTCTTCCTCAGTCCCCTCTACACCTTCTGTCACTCACCTCAAATCTAAGTTGCCTGGTTCTAGAATTCTCCACCAAGGGCAACAATTTTATCCTGTCCACTCTATCTCTTCTTCTCATCATTTTGGACACCTCTATCAAGTCACCCCTCAGCCTACTTTGTTCCAAGGAAAATAATCCCAATCTAACCCTACTCTCCTCTGAGTTACTCTTTTCTAACCCTGGTAACATTCTTGTAAACCTCCTCTGCACTCTGTCTGGAGCAAATGTGTCGTTCCTGTAATATGGTGACCAGAACTGCACACAATACTCCAGTTGTGGCCTCACCAGTGCTTTACATAATTCCAACATTATATCCTTATTTTTATATCCTATACCTCTACCAATGAAGGAGCGGATCCCATACACCTTCTGTACGATCGTGTCTTCTTAAACTGCTGCCTTCAGGGATCTGTATTCTTGTACACTAAGATTTCTCACTTCAACCCCTCTTAGTATATTCCTATTTACTGTGTATTTCCTATAACTGTTCAAACTCTCTAAATACATGATCTCACACTCCTCTATGTTAAAATCCACCTGTCACTTTACCGCCCACTCTACCAACCCATTGATATGGTTTTGGAGATTATAGCTCTCCTCTACACTATCCACTACTCGGCTAATCTCTTTCTGTCGTCTGTAAATTTCCCAATCGCACCTCCCATGTTCATGTCCAAATCATGAATATATAACACAAACAGCAAGGGTTCCGACACCAAGCCCTATGGAACACCACGTGAGACAGCTTTCCATTCACAAGGACATCCATAGATTATTGCCCTTTATTTCCTGTTACAAAGCCAGTTTGCCACATTACCCAGTATCCCATGGCCTCTTACTTTTCTGACCAATCAGCAATGTGGGACCTTGTCAAACTCCTTGTTAAAATCCATGTACACCACATTGACTGAATTCCCTTCATCAACCCTTCCTGTCACTTCCTCAAAGAATTCAATCAAATTTGTGAGGCAAGACTTTCTTTTAACAAATCCATGCTGACCATCCCTAACAAGTCCATCCACAGGTATTCCCATTCCTCAGGATTCATTCTGTTAATCAGTGAACTATGGCGACTAGGAGCAACACATGATTCATAAGAACATAAGAACATAAGAAATAGGAGCAGGAGTAGGCCATCTAGCCCTTCAAGCCTGCCCCACCATTCAATAAGATCATGGCTGATCTGTCGTGGCTCAGTTCCACTTTCCCGCCCTCTCCCCATAACCCTTAATCCCCTCTCTTATCAAAAACCCATCAACCCGCGTCTTAAAAATATTTAGCGAGGCAGCCTCCACCACTTCAACAGGCAGAGAATTCCAGAGATTCACCACCCTTTGAGTGAAGAAGTTCCTCCTCAACTCCGTTCTAAACCGCCCCCCTTTATCTTGAGGCTGTGCCCCCTAGTCCTACTGTCCTTTCTGAGCGGGAAGAGTTTCTCCACCTCTATCCTATCCATCCCATTCATCATCTTATACGTCTCAATGAGATCTCCCCTCATTCTTCTAAACTCTAACGAGTACAAGCCTAGTTTATTCAGCTTCTCCTCATAGCTCAACCCCCTCAACTCCGGCATCAGCCTAGTAAACCTCCTCTGCACTCCCTCCAAGGCCAAAATATCCTTGTGTAAGTGCGGCGACCAAAACTGCACACAGTACTCCAGCTGCAGCCTCACCAATGCCCTATACAGCTGCAGCAAGGCCTCCCTACTTTTATATTCAATCCCCCTCGCTATGAAGGCCAGCATCCCATTCGCCTTCCTGACCACCTGCTGCACCTGCAAGCTGGGTTTTTGCGACTCATGCACAAGGACCCCGAGGTCCCTCTGCACCGTCGCCAGCTGCAGTTTTTTGCCACGTAAGTAATAGTCCTTCCTACCATTCTTCCTACCAAAGTGGACCACCTCGCACTTGCCAACATTAAATTCCATTTGCCAGTTCCTGGCCCATTCGCCCAGCCTATCTAGATCCTTCTGCAGACTCTCCACACCCTCCGCACAATTTGCCGTTCCACCAATCTTGGTGTCATCAGCAAATTTCGACACCCTACACTCGGTTCCCTCCTCCAGATCATCTATATAAATGGTAAATAGCTGAGGCCCCAGCACCGACCCCTGGGGCACCCCACTAGTCACCATCCGCCAATCCAAATAGCACCCGTTGACCCCCACTCTCTGCCTCCTATTTGACAACCAATCCTCTATCCACGCTAGCACCCTAACCCCAACTCCATGTCCCCTGACCTTCTGCAATAACCTCTTGTAAGGCACTTTGTCAAACGCCTTCTGAAAATCCAGAAAGACCACATCCACCGGCTCTCCTCTATCCACCGCCCTAGACACAACCTCATACAACTCCAATAAATTTGTCAGATACGACTTTCCCGTAACGAAACCGTGCTGCGTCTGCTCTATCAAGCAATTCTCCTCAAGATGCCTCGCTATTTCCTCCTTAATGACGGATTCTAACATTTTACCTACCACAGACGTTAAACTAACCGGCCTATATTTCCCTGCCTTTTGCCTGGCACCCTTCCTAAACAACGGCGTAACATTAGCCGTTTTCCAATCTTCCGGCACTTCCCCGGAATCCAGCGACGTTTGGAAAATACCCACCAAGGCATCCACTATCACCTCCGCCATTTCTTTCAGAACCCTCGGATGCATTCCATCCGGTCCTGGGGACTTGTCCACAATCAGTCCCTCCAGTCTGTCGAGCACCGCCTCTCTAGTAACAGTAATGTCATTGAGACCCTCCAGTCCTACCACCTTTCCATCGCTAACACCCGGCAAATTATTCACGCCCTCCTCACACTGCTGTCTCACGGTGCCAGGGACCCGGGGCAGCACGGTGACACAGTGATTCACGCTGCTGTCTCACAGTGCCAGGGACCTGGGGCAGCACGGTGACACAGTGATTCACACTGCTGTCTCACAGCGCCAGGGACCCGGGGCAGCACGGTGACACAGTGATTCGCACTGCTGTCTCACAGTGCCAGGGACCCGGGGCAGCACGGTGACACAGTGATTCACACTGCTGTCTCACAGCGCCAGGGACCCGGGGCAGCACGGTGACACAGTGATTCACACTGCTGTCTCACAGCGCCAGGGACCCGGGGCAGCACGGTGACACAGTGATTCGCACTGCTGTCTCACAGCGCCAGGGACCCGGGGCAGCACGGTGACACAGTGATTCGCACTGCTGTCTCACAGCGCCAGGGACCCGGGGCAGCACGGTGACACAGTGATTCACACTGCTGTCTCACAGCGCCAGGGACCCGGGGCAGCACGGTGACACAGTGATTCACACTGCTGTCTCACAGTGCCAGGGACCCGGGGCAGCACGGTGACACAGTGATTCACACTGCTGTCTCACAGTGCCAGGGACCCGGGGCAGCACGGTGACACAGTGATTCACACTGCTGTCTCACAGTGCCAGGGACCCGGGGCAGCACGGTGACACAGTGATTCACACTGCTGTCTCACAGTGCCAGGGACCCGGGGCAGCACGGTGACACAGTGATTCACACTGCTGTCTCACAGTGCCAGGGACCCGGGGCAGCACGGTGACACAGTGATTCACACTGCTGTCTCACAGTGCCAGGGACCCTGGGCAGCACGGAGACACAGTGATTCACACTGCTGTCTCACAGTGCCAGGGACCCGGGGCAGCACGGTGACACAGTGATTCACACTGCTGTCTCACAGTGCCAAGGACCCTGGGCAGCACGGAGACACAGTGATTCACACTGCTGTCTCACAGCGCCAGGGACCCGGGGCAGCACGGTGACACAGTGATTCACACTGCTGTCTCACAGCGCCAGGGACCCGGGGCAGCACGGTGACACAGTGATTCACACTGCTGTCTCACAGTGCCAGGGACCCGGGGCAGCACGGTGACACAGTGATTCACACTGCTGTCTCACAGCGCCAGGGACCCGGGGCAGCACGGTGACACAGTGATTCACACTGCTGTCTCACAGTGCCAGGGACCCGGGGCAGCACGGTGACACAGTGATTCACACTGCTGTCTCACAGTGCCAGGGACCCGGGACAGCACGGTGACACAGTGATTCACACTGCTGTCTCACAGTGCCAGGGACCCGGGGCAGCACGGTGACACAGTGATTCACACTGCTGTCTCACAGTGCCAGGGACCCGGGGCAGCATGGTGACACAGTGATTCACACTGCTGTCTCACAGTGCCAGGGACCCGGGGCAGCACGGTGACACACTGATTCACACTGCTGTCTCACAGTGCCAGGGACCCAGGGCAGCACGGTGACACAGTGATTCACACTGCTGTCTCACAGCGCCAGGGACCCGGGGCAGCACGGTGACACAGTGATTCACACTGCTGTCTCACAGTGCCAGGGACCCGGGGCAGCACGGTGACACAGTGATTCACACTGCTGTCTCACAGCGCCAGGGACCCGGGGCAGCACGGTGACACAGTGATTCACACTGCTGTCTCACAGTGCCAGGGACCCGGGGCAGCACGGTGACACAGTGATTCACACTGCTGTCTCACAGCGCCAGGGACCCGGGGCAGCACGGTGACACAGTGATTCACACTGCTGTCTCACAGTGCCAGGGACCTGGGACAGCACGGTGACACAGTGATTCACACTGCTGTCTCACAGTGCCAGGGACCCGGGGCAGCACGGTGACACAGTGATTCACACTGCTGTCTCACAGTGCCAGGGACCTGGGACAGCACGGTGACACAGTGATTCACACTGCTGTCTCACAGTGCCAGGGACCTGGGACAGCACGGTGACACAGTGATTCACACTGCTGTCTCATGGTGCCAGGGACCCAGGTCCAATTCCCGGCTTGGGTCACTGTCTGTGTGGAGTTTGCACATTCTCCCCGTGTCTGTGTGGGTTTCCTCCCGGTGCTCCAGTTTCCTCCCACATTCTGAAAGATGTGTTGGTTAGGATGTATTGACCCGAACGGGCACTGGAATGTGACAACTAGGTGAATTTTACAGTAACTTCATTGCAGTGTTAATGCAAACCTTACTTGTGACTAATAAATAAACTTTAACTTTAAACCTTTATCTAGGGTTCTGAAAGAAATGGCGGAGGTGATAGTGGATGCCTTGGTGGTTATTTTCCAGACGTCGCTGGATTCCGGGGAAGTGCCGGAAGATTGGAAAGCGGCTAATGTTACGCCGTTGTTTAAGAAGGGTGCCAGGCAAAAGGTGGGGAATTATAGGCCGGTTAGTTTAACGTCTGTTGTAGGTAAAATGTTAGAATCCGTCATCAAGGAGGAAATAGCAAGGCATCTTGAGGGGAATTGCTTGATAGAGCAGATGCAGCACGGTTTCGTTAAGGGGAAGTCGTGTCTGACAAATTTACTGGAGTTCTATGAGGATGTGTCTAGGGCGGTGGATAGAGGAGAGCCGGTGGATGTGGTCTTTCTGGATTTTCAGAAGGCGTTTGACAAAGTACCTCACAAGAGGTTATTGCAGAAGGTCAGGGGACATGGAGTTGGGGGTAGGGTGTTAGCGTGGATAGAGGATTGGTTGTCAAATAGGAGGCAGAGAGTGGGGGTCAATGGGTGCTATTCGGATTGGCGGATGGTGACTAGTGGGGTGCCCCAGGGGTCGGTGCTGGGGCCTCAGCTATTTACCATTTAAAAGAACATAAGAACATAAGAACATAAGAAATAGGAGCAGGAGTAGGCCATCTAGCCCTTCGAGCCTGCCCCGCCATTCAATAAGATCATGGCTGATCTGTCGTGGCTCAGTTCCACTTTCCCGCCCTCTCCCCATAACCCTTAATCCCCTCTCTTATCAAAAACCCATCAACCCGCTTCTTAAAAATATTTAGCGAGGCAGCCTCCACCACTTCAACGGGCAGAGAATTCCAGAGATTCACCACCCTTTGAGTGAAGAAGTTCCTCCTCAACTCCGTTCTAAACCGCCTCCCCTTTATCTTGAGGCTGTGCCCCCTAGTCCTACTGTCCTTTCTGAGCGGGAAGAGTCTCTCCACCTCTATCCTATCCATCCCATTCATCATCTTATACGTCTCAATGAGATCTTTCCTCATTCTTCTAAACTCTAACGAGTACAAGCCTAGTTTATTCAGCCTCTCCTCATAGCTCAACCCCCTCAACTCCGGTATCAGCCTAGTAAACCTCCTCTGCACTCCCTCCAAGGCCAAAATATCTTTGCGCAGGTGCGGCGCCCAAAACTGTACACAGTACTCCAGCTGCGGCCTCACCAATGCCCTACACAGCTGCAGCAAGACCTCCCTACTTTTATATTCAATCCCCCTCGCTATGAAGGCCAGCATCCCATTCGCCTTCCTGACCACCTGCTGCACCTGCAAGCTGGGTTTTTGCGATTCATGCACAAGGACCCCGAGGTCCCTCTGCACCGTCGCCTGCTGCAGTTTTTCGCCACGTAAGTAATAGTCCTTCCTACCATTCTTCCTACCAAAGTGGACCACCTCACACTTGTCAACATTAAATTCCATTTGCCATTTCCTGGCCCATTCGCCCAGCCTATCTAGATCCTTCTGCAGACTCTCCACACCCTCCGCACAATTTGCCGTTCCCCCAATCTTGGTGTCATCAGCAAATTTCGACACCATACACTCGGTTCCCTCCTCCAGATCATCTATATAAATGGTAAATAGCTGAGGCCCCAGCACCGACCCCTGGGGCACCCCACTAGTCACCATCCGCCAATCCGAATAGCACCCATTGACCCCCACTCTCTGCCTCCTATTTGACAACCAATCCTCTATCCACGCTAACACCCTACCCCCAACTCCATGTCCCCTGACCTTCTGCAATAACCTCTTGTGAGGTACCTTTATATAGATGATCTGGAGGAGGGAACCGAGTGTAGGGTGTTGAAATTTGCTGATGACACCAAGATTGGGCGAAAGGCAAATTGTGCGGAGGGTGTGGAGAGTCTGCAGAAGGATCTAGATAGGCTGGGCGAATGGGCCAGGAACTGGCAAATGGAATTTAATGTTGGCAAGTGTGAGGTGGTCCACTTTGGTAGGAATAATGGTAGGAAGGACTATTACTTACGGGGTGAAAAACTGCAGCAGGCGACGGTGCAGAGGGACCTCGGGGTCCTTGTGCATGAGTCGCAAAAACCCAGCCTGCAGGTGCAGCAGGTGGTCAGGAAGGCGAATGGGATGCTGGCCTTCATAGCGAGGGGGATTGAATATAAAAGTAGGGAGGCCTTGCTGCAGCTGTATAGGGCATTGGTGAGGCCGCAGCTGGAGTACTGTGTGCAGTTTTGGGCGCCGTACTTACGCAAGGATATTTTGGCCTTGGAGGGAGTGCAGAGGAGGTTTACTAGGCTGATACCGGAGTTGAGGGGATTGAGCTATGAGGAGAGGCTGAATAAACTAGGCTTGTACTCGTTAGAGTTTAGAAGAATGAGGGGAGATCTCATTGAGACGTATAAGATGATGAATGGGATGGATAGGATAGAGGTGGAGAGACTCTTCCCGCTCAAAAAAGACAGTAGGACTAGGGGGCACAGCCTCAAGATAAAAGGGGGGCGGTTTAGAACGGAGTTGAGGAGGAACTTCTTCACTCAAAGGGTGGTGAATCTCTGGAATTCTCTGCCCGTTGAAGTGGTGGAGGCTGCCTCGCTAAATATTTTTAAGACGCGGGTTGATGGGTTTTTGATAAGAGAGGGGATTAAGGGTTATGGGGAGAGGGCGGGAAAGTGGAACTGAGCCACGACAGATCAGCCATGATCTTATTGAATGGCGGGGCAGGCTCGAAGGGCTCGATGGCCTACTCCTGCTCCTATTTCTTATGTTCTTATGTTCTTCCCATTACTGATGTGAGACTAACTGGTCTCTAACTGTTAGCAATTCCCTCAATCCCTTTGAATCAATGAGTGTTTCTGGGTGACTCCATCAATGTTTTTACAGATAAACCCAGTGTTGTGAGGAGTTACCTCCTGATCCAATGGTGTCTGGATGGGTGACTCTGGATGACACTTGCTGCCTCACAGCTACCCAGAAAACTCCAGGCTATCTTGCAGAAGTTCTACAAGCTCCAGGTCCTGCATTTCCCTGGCCTTTAGCAGCAGCTGGGCACTGGGGACAGGGAGCAGGACATTAGTTACCTACTTCAGGAGCTGAGTTGGCTGTGGGGGGGTGGGAGGTCACCTACAGGTCACCTTCCCGCCAGGAATTTATTCAGGATGGAGATGGAAAGCTGGCAGAATCTCTACAGTGCAGATGGAGGCCAATCTGCCCATCAGGACTGTACCCATCCTCTGAAAGAGCATCTTTTCACAACCCCCCAGGCTGATTAAATCTATCCCAAACTCATAATGAGAGAGAGACACAAGGTTCTGCTGCTAATTTCACATCTGAAGCAGCTGGGACTAACATTTAACCTGTGTCCTTGTGAGGAACCCCCATCTGCAAGGATTCTAAGGGCAGAATTTTCCAAATGGCGACCGTTTGATAGTCACCATCCTGAGAGTCAACCCGGAGATATTCATGATACAATGAGACTGGTTTTACAGATACACCATAGAAAGCATTCTTTCTGGTTGTATCACAGTTTGGTCTGGGCTCCTGCTCTGCCCAAGACCACAAGGAACTACAAAAGGTCGTGAATGTAGCCCAATCCATCACACAAACCAGCTTCCCATCCATTGACTCTGTCTACACTTCTCACTGCCTTGGCAAAGCAGCCAGTGTAATTAAGGACCCCACGCACCCCGGACATTCTCCCTTCCACCTTCTTCCATTGGGAAAAAGATACAGAAGTCTGAGGTCACGTACCAACTGACTCAAGAACAGCTTCTTCCCTGCTGCTGTCAGACTTTTGAATGGACCCATCTCGCACTAAGTTGACCTTTCTCTGCACCCTTGTTATGGCTGTAGCACTACATTCTGCACCCTCTCCTTTCCTTTTCTATGAACGGTATGCTTTGTCTGTATCGTGTGCAAGAAACAATACTTTTCAGTATCTGTTACTACGTGTGACAATAATAAATCAAATCAAATGAGAAGCAAAAGAAAGGCTTTTAAAAATTACAAGGGGACCAACGGAGGCATTAGTGAGGCCCAGAAAGTGCAGGGTGGAGCTTGACAAAGCAATTAGGAGAACAAAGTGGGGATCTGAGAAAGCTCTGGCTGGTAAAAGTAGGGAAAAGCCCAAGATATTCTATAAGGATATCACTGCGAAGAGGATAACCAGGGAAAGAGTGGGGCCCGTGGAGGTGATCTGTGGGTGGAGCCAGAGGATATTGTTAGAATGTTGAAGAATGTTAGAATGAGGAGCAGCCTTTCCCTTAATTGAAGAATCAGTCACGCGGGGACATAGGTTCAATGTGAGGGGGAGGAGGTTTTGGGGGATGTGAGGAAATCCTTTTTACTGAGAGGGGGGTGAGGGGGTGGGATGTACTGCCTGGGAGGGGGGTGGGGGGTGGGATGTGCTGCCTGGGAGGGGGGTGGGGGGGGTGGGATGTGCTGCCTGGGAGGGGGGTGGGGGGGTGGGATGTGCTGCCTGGGAGGGGGGTGGGGGGGTGGGATGTGCTGCCTGGGTGGGGGGGTGGGATGTGCTGCCTGGGAGGGGGGTGGGGGGTGGGATGTACTGCCTGGGAGGGGGGTGGGGGGTGGGGGGTGGGATGTGCTGCCTGGGAGGGGGGTGGGGGGTGGGATGTGCTGCCTGGGAGGGGGGTGGGGGTGTGGGATGTGCTGCCTGGGAGGGGGTGGGGGGGTGGGATGTGCTGCCTGGGAGGGGGGTGGGGGGTGGGATGTGCTGCCTGGGAGGGGGGTGGGGGGGGTGGGATGCCTCACATCCTTTAAAAACGTACCTGGATGAGCAGTTGGCACCTCAGAACATTCAGGGCTATGGACCCAGTGCTGGCAGATGGGATTAGGTGGGAGTTCAGGTGTTTGTAATGTGCCAGTGGGGACTCGATGGGCCGAAGGGCCTGTACCGTGCTGGATGATTCTAAACAAGTTTATACTCCCCCTCCTCTGAACCTGCCTGGGGCCGCGTAAAATTCTGCCCAAGATTGTGATTTAAATTGAAAGAATCTTGTGTTATTTGCACTGGGGTTATTTTTATTGAGTTACTAGTTCACTTTGATCTGTGAGTAAAGTGCTTTCAGTAAGACATCTGGTGTGGAGAAAGTGATTTTTGTTTATTTGAGCTGGTGTAAAACATTCTGGTGACAGCCTCGTGCCGCTGAGCTGGAGAATGTTCTTATAAATTCCATGTCTGAGTCCTGTGGGTTGGAAATAAACCCTGAATGCAGATTACTGCTCTCTATCTCTCTCTCTCTCTGTCTCTCTCTGTCTCTCTCTATCTCTGTCTCCCTCTGTCTCTCTCTGTCTGTCTCTCTGTCTGTCTTTCTGACTCTCTGTCTCTCTCTCTCTCTGTCAGTCTCTGTCTCTCTCTGTCAGTCTCTCTCTCTCTGTCTCTCTGTCCCTCCCTCTGTCTCTCTCTCTCTCCCTTTCTCTCTCTCTCTTTCTGTCTCTTTCTGTCTGCCTGTCTCTCCCTCTCTCTCTCCCTCTCTGTCTCCCTCTCTGTCTCTCTCTCTCTGTCTCTCTCTGTCCCTCCCTCTGTCTCTCTCTCACTCTCTGGGTGGGATTTTATGGTGAGATAGTAAAATCCCACTTGAAGCTAACCCACTGCTGCACTGCTGCCTCACAGCACCAGGGACCTGGGTTCAATTCCAGCTTTGGGTCACTGCTTGTGTGGAGTTTACACATTCTCCCCATGTCTGTCTGGGTTTCCTCCGGGCGCTCCGCTTTCCTTCCACACTGTAAAGATGTGCGAGTTAGTTTGATTGGCCATGTTAAACTGCCCTTTAGTCTCTCACTGTGTGTAGGGGGATTACCAGGTTATATACCTGAGGTTACAGGGATAGACCTGGGTAAGATGCTCTGTCAGAGACCCAGTGCAGACTTGATGGGCTGAATGGCCTCCTTCTGCACTGTAGAATTCTATAATTGTAAGTCCATCCAGTCCCTCCTTATAACTCATCCCAGCCTGGTGACAGTCACATCCTTCAGGTGGGGTTTCCAAAGAGGCTTTGACAAAGGGTTATCTGGACTCGAAACATCTGCTCTTTTCCCTCCTCACAGTTGCTGCCAGACCCGCTGAGATTTTCCAGCATTGTCTCTTTTGGTTCCAAAGTGGTGTTCTCCTGCCTCGTGGGTGCTCTGAGGTGGAGGGATGGGGTTGGAGGTGAAATGCTAAACACTCAGTGGAACACTGCACCTTCCGGCTCCTCAGTAACCGTGAGCTGGGAGCCCTGGAGCCGTGGCCAAGTGAGGAGAGAGGTCCTCAGTCACTGAGAGGCTGCTGTCTTGGAGGAAGGGAACAGTCTGTGGGCTGATTGTTGACTGGATGAGGGTGAATGTGACCTCAGTTATGTGCTAGCCTTGGAGACCAATCAGACTGGGCAGTATGGGCTGACAGTTTAGACAGTGTGATCTCAGCCCTGTCACTCACCCTTAGATAAACCTGAACCAGAGCCAGGCAACAGGCTCAGAGTTATCCATCAGGAAGGTAACAGGAACAAGGTCAACTGATCGGTTGGTGAGTAACTGAGGTTCAGGACTGTGTTTAAATAGTTGAATCTAAAAGAAATGTATTATTTAATGGGAAAAGTATTGTTTATTATTTGTAATGGAAATGACCATCACCAATAAGGGGCACTCTAACCACTGCCCCATAACATTCAATGGAGTTACCATCACTGAATCCCCCACTGACAACATCCTTGGGGTTACCATTGACCAGGAACTCGACTGGACTCACCACGTAAACACAGTGGCTACAAGAGTAGGTCAGAGGCTGGGAATACTGCAGTGAGTAACTCACCTCCTGACTACCCAAAGCCTGTCCACCATCTACAAGACACAAGTCAGGAGTGTGATGGAATACTCCCCACTTGCCTGGATGGGTGCAGCTCCAACAGCATTCAAGAAGCTTCAACACCATCCAGGACAAAGATTCCTGATAGACAGGGGAATTAAGGGAGAAAGCGGGAATGTGGAACTGATCCACTTCAGATCAGCCATGATCTTATTGAATTGCGGGGCAGGCTTGAAGGGCTAGATGGCCTCCTCCTGCTCCTATTTCTTATGTTCTTATGTAACCCACTTGATTGGCACCCCACCTACAAACACCCACTCCCTCCACCACCAACACTCAGCATCAGCAGTGTGTACTATCGACAAAATTCACTGAAGCAATTCACCAAAGATCCAACACGGCACAGGGTGTCACAGTGGTTAGCACTGCTGCCTCACAGCACCAGGGACACAGGTTCAATTCCAGCCTCAGGCCTGTGGAGAGTCTGCGCATTCTCCCCATGTCTGCGTGGGTTTCCTCTGGGTGCTCTGGTTTCCTCCCACAGTCCAAAGATATGCGGGTTAGGTGTATTGGCCACGTTAAATTGCCCCTAGTGTCGGGGGACTGGCAGAGTAAATATGTGAGGTTACAGGAATAGGGCCTGGGTGGAATTGTGGTCAGTGCAGACTCGATGGGCCGAATGGCCTCTTTCTGCAGTGTAGGAATCTATGAACTTTCTATAATGTGTGGCTTGTCACATGTGGGGAGTTATAGATACTGCCAGTGTCCTAGCTGATCACAGGAAGTGCTCCCAGCTGTAGACGCTGAACCTCCACGTTCTATGGGCTGACCCACAATGCCATTAGGGAGGGAATTCCAGGATTTTGACCCAGCGACTGCGAAGGAACAGCGATATATTTCCAAGTCAGGATGGTGAGTGGCTTGGAGGAGAACTTGCAGGTGGTGGTGTTCCCATTTATCTGCTGCCCTTGTCCTCCCAGGTGGAAGTGGTTGTGGGTTTGGAAGGTCCTGTCTAAGGATCTTTGGTGAATTGTTGCAGTGAATCTTGTAGATAGTACACACTGCTGTTACTGAGCATCGGTGGTGGAGGGAGTGGATGTTTGAGGATTTGGTGACAATCAAGCGAGTGCTTTGTCCTGGATGGTGTTGAAGCTTCTTGGGTGTTGGAGCTGCACCCATCCAGGCAAGTGGGGAGTATTCCATCACACTCCTGACTTGTGCCTTGTAGATGTTGGATAGGGTTTGGGGAGTCAGGAGGTGAGTTACTCACTGCAGTATTCCCAGCCTCTGACCTACTCTTGTAGCCACTGTGTTTACGTGGTGAGTCCAGTTGAGTTCCTGGTCAATGGTAACCCCAAGGATGTTGTCAGTGGGGGATTCAGTGATGGTAACTCCATTGAATGTTATGGGGCAGTGGTTAGAGTGCCCCTTATTGGTGAATGGTCATTGCCTGGCATTTGTGTGACGTGAAAGTTACATGTCAGTCCAAACCTGGATACTGTCCAGATCTTGTTGTATTTGAATCCGATGAGAGCTTGTGGTACATGCAGCTACCAATGATATTAAGAACATAAGAACATAAGAAATAGGAGCAGGAGTAGGCCATCTAGCCCTTCGAGCCTGCCCCGCCATTCAATAAGATCATGGCTGATCTGTCGTGGCTCAGTTCCACTTTCCCGCCCTCTCCCCATAACCCTTAATCCCTTCTCTTATCAAAAACCCATCAACCCGCTTCTTAAAAATATTTAGCGAGGCAGCCTCCACCACTTCAACGGGCAGAGAATTCCAGAGATTCACCACCCTTTGAGTGAAGAAGTTCCTCCTCAACTCCGTTCTAAACCGCCTCCCCTTTATCTATATTACAGACATATCACTGGCTAACACATGTTCTCAGCGAGTCCATTCAGCACCGTTCTCACATTCCCTTTCTTCATGCCATCCCCAGCAATTGGCCCACAATCCGATTCTCCAGGGTGAAGGGTCATCCAGACTCGAAACCTCGCCTCTATTCTCTCCCCACAGCTGCTGTCAGACCTGCTGAGATGAACCAGCGGTTCCTGTTTTGGTTCAATTCTTCAGTACGCACTGTGATGAGGCCACAGTCTCCAATCTGGACACTATACTTCAGGGAAAATGTGAGTGTCCTGGAGAGGGTGCGGAGGAGGTCTCTCAGAATGGGCCCAGGAACGAGGGATTTTAGTTCCAAGGTTTAGTTGGAGAAGCTGGGCTTGTTCTCCTGGGAGAGGAGGAGGGGAAATCTGATTGAGACCAGTGAGCATAACGTCAGCACTGGGGAACTTCATCCATTATCAAGGACTTCCTAACTGGAAGGGATAATCCGACAAAGTCAGCATGGATTTACTAAAGGGAAATCATGCTTGATGAATCTTCTGGAATTGTTTGAGGATGTAACGAGTAGAGCTGACCGAGGAGAACCAGTGGATGTGGTTTATTTAGACTTTCAGAAGGCTTTCGACAAGGTCTCAAATAGCAGATTACTGTGTAAAGTTAAAGCACATGGGATTGCAGGTAATGTGTTGAGATGGATAGAAAGCTGGTTAGCAGATAGGATGCAGAGAGTTGGCATAAATGGGTCTTTTTCTGATTGGGATTCCACAGGGATCTGTTTTGGGACCCCAGCTGTTCACATTATATATTAATGATCTGGAAGAGGGAACTGAATGTATTATCTCCAGATTTACAGATGATACAAAGTTGGGTGGGAGGGTGAGCTGTGAGGAGGATGCAGAGATGTTTCAGTGTGATTTGGACAGGCTGAGTGTGTGGGTATCTGCATGGCAGATGCAGTATAATGTGGATAAATGTAGAAAGCATGTTCCCAATGGTGGGGGGAGTCCAGAACTAGGGATCAGAGTTTGAGGATAAGGGGGAAACCTTTTAGAACTGAGGAGAGGAGAAATTTCTTCACCCAGAGGGTGGGGAATGTGTGGAATTCACTCCCACTGAAAGTAGTTGAGGCCAAAACATTGTCTGACTTCAGGAATAAATTAGATAGAGCTCTTGGGGTTAAAGGGATCGAGGGATATGGGGGAGGGGGGAGGGGGATCAGGATACTGAATTTGTTAATCAGCCATGATTAAAATGAATGGTAGAGATCAAAGGGCTAAATGGCCTCCTCCTGCTTCAACTTCCTGACAAAATTCCAATAGGTTCGGATCAGGAGGATGAAGGAAAGTGGTTCCCATTGACTGGTATTTGTATGAACAATGAATAAGAAACATGTATCGAGCAAGAGATGCAGAGGGGATGGACAGAATTGTTTTATTACACTGACAGTGTGGCACTCCCTCAGCACTGACCCTCTGACAGTGCGGCACTCCCTCAGTACTGACCCTCTGACAGTGCAGCACTCCCTCAGTACTGACCCTCTGACAGTGCGCACTCCCTCAGCACTGACCCTTTGACAGTGCGGCACTCCCTCAGCACTGACCCTCTGACAGTGCAGCACTCCCTCAGCACTGACCCTCTGACAGTGCGGCACTCCCTCAGCACTGACCCTCTGACAGTGCAGCACTCCCTCAGCACTGACCCTCTGACAGTGCGGCGCTCCCTCAGTACTGACCCTCTGACAGTGCAGCACTCCCTCAGCACTGACCCTCTGACAGTGCGGCACTCCCTCAGCACTGACCCTCTGACAGTGCAGCGCTCCCTCAGTACTGACCCTCCGACAGTGCGGCACTCCCTCAGTACTGACCCTCTGACAGTGCGGCACTCCCTCAGTACTGACCCTCTGACAGTGCGGCACTCCCTCAGCACTGACCCTCTGACAGTGCGGCACTCCCTCAGCACTGACCCTCTGACAGTGAGGCACTCCCTCAGCACTGACCCTCTGACAGTGCGGCGCTCCCTCAGCACTGACCCTCTGACAGTGCGGCACTCCCTCAGCACTGACCCTCTGACAGTGCGGCGCTCCCTCAGTACTGACCCTCTGACAGTGCAGCACTCCCTCAGTACTGACCCTCTGACAGTGCGGCACTCCCTCAGTACTGACCCTCTGACAGTGCAGCACTCCCTCAGCACTGACCCTCTGACAGTGCGGCGCTCCCTCAGTACTGACCCTCTGACAGTGCAGCACTCCCTCAGCACTGACCCTCTGACAGTGCGGCACTCCCTCAGCACTGACCCTCTGACAGTGCGGCGCTCCCTCAGTACTGACCCTCTGACAGTGCGGCACTCCCTCAGTACTGACCCTCTGACAGTGCGGCACTCCCTCAGCACTGACCCTCTGACAGTGCAGCACTCCCTCAGCACTGACCCTCTGACAGTGCGGCACTCCCTCAGCACTGACCCTCTGACAGTGCAGCGCTCCCTCAGTACTGACCCTCTGACAGTGCAGCGCTCCCTCAGCACTGACCCTCTGACAGTGCGGCACTCCCTCAGCACTGACCCTCTGACAGTGCGGCACTCCCTCAGCACTGACCCTCTGACAGTGCGGCACTCCCTCAGCACTGACCCTCTGACAGTGCGGCACTCCCTCAGCACTGACCCTCTGACAGTGCGGCGCTCCCTCAGTACTGACCCTCTGACAGTGCGGCGCTCCCTCCATATTCCCCCAGTAGAGTTAAAGTTAAAGTTTATTCATTCGTCAGAAGTAAGCTTACATTAACACTGCAATGAAGTTACTGTGAAAATGTCCTTGTGGTCACAGTCCAGCCCCTGTTGGGGTTACACTGAGGGAGAATTTAGCACGGCCAATGCACCCTAACCAGCACAACTTTCAGACTGTGGGAGGAGACCGGAGCACCCGGAGGAAACCCACGCAGACACGGGGAGAATGTGCAGGTTCCACCCAGACAGTGACCTGAGCTGGGAATCGAACCCGGGTCTCTGAGGCAGCCCTGCTAACCACCTTGCTGCCGTCCTGCCCCGACACGTGTGTTAAATCTGACATGTGTTGTTCTGTGAAACATGTCTCATTACTTTTTGTGAGTGAGAGTCAGTGTTTCGTGTCAGTGTGGGTTCCAGGTGCCTGTGCTGAGTGTGTCGAATGGGTTGTGTCCTGGTCTGTATATTTGCCGGGGGGGGGGGGGGTTTATTGACAGGGAGACTGCAGCTTGCTTCCCTGGCTCTGTGTGTGTGTGGATGTGACGCTAGGACCTGCTGTCTCAGCACACACACAGCACAAGATTCATGTGAATTGGATCAGTGAGGTTATTGCGAGCTTTGGTGCGGTGGCAGCCCTGAGTGTCAGACAGGGAGATGGAGGTAAGGGGGTGTGGGTGTTGTTTTAGTGGCTCTACCTCTTTGCAGACGGAGTGAGGTTGAGATTATGGTGTGTGTTCTGGGGCAGGTTGTGGGAAGGTTCACATCGCTCCCCTCTCTCTCTCTCCAGCGACACAGGCAGCTGGGGGTGGGGACTGCTGTCGGCTCTTGCGGAGCTGGTTCAGGGTAACTCTGTCCCTGCGATCCTCTGCACCATCAGTCAAGGTCAGAGACAGAAAGAGAGTCAGAGCTACAGCTCCCTGTGAGGGGGGTGGGGGGAAGAGAGACTGACTTCCAATTTCACAAGCACTAAATCCGCCTCAGTGGATTCAAACATGCTTACAGTGTCCCTTTCTGACCGTTAGACAGTGTGTGTGTACCCATGACATGTGTCTCTGTATGTACATGGCATGTGTCCCTGAGTGAACATATGTGTCCCTGAGTGAACATGACATGTGTCTCTGTATGTACATGGCATGTGTCCCTGAGTGAACATATGTGTCCCTGAGTGAACATGGCATGTGTCCCTGAGTGAACATATGTGTCCCTGAGTGAACATGACATGTGTCCCTGAGTGAACATATGTGTCCCTGTGTATACATGACATGTGTCCCTGTGTGTACATGACATGTGTCCCTGTGTGGACATGACATGTGTCCCTGTGTGTGCATGACATGTGTCCCTGTGTATACATGACGTGTCCCTGTGTGTACATGGCATCTGTCCCTGTGTGTACATGACATGTGTCTCTGTGTGTACATGACTTGTGTCCCTGTGTGTACATGACGTGTGTCCCTGTGTGTATACATGATGTGTGTCTGTGTGTGTATGCACAATGTGTGCATGTTGTGCTGTGTGTATACATGATGTGGGGGGTGTGAAATTTGCCAATGCTATTCAGGGGGGTTTGAACTAATTCAGCAGGGGGATGGGAACCTGAATTGTAGCTCCAGTGTTCAGGAGGTTGAGAGTGATGAGGCCATGGATAATGTTTAAAGGTCGCAGGAGTGTACCCACAGGCGGGAAGGTGGTTTGAAGTGTGTCTACACTTCAAACCACCAGGAGCATTCGGAATAAGGTGGATGAACTTGCAGCCTGGATTGGTGCCTGGGACTTCGATATTGTGGCCATTTCAGAGACATGGATAGAGCAGGGACAGGAATGGTTGTTGCGGGTTCTGGGGTTCAGATGTTTCAGTCAGAGCAGAGAAGGCAGTAGAAGAGGGGGAGGCGTGGCATTGTTAGTCAAGGACAGTATTACGGTGGCAGAAAGGACGTTTGATGTGGACCTGTCTATTGAGGTAGTATGGGCTGAGATTAGAAACAGGAAAGGAGAGGTCACCCTGCTGGGAGTTTTTTATAGGCCTCCAAAAAGTTCCAGGGATGTAGAGGAAAGGATTGCAAAGATGATCCTGGACCGGAGCAAAAGTAACAGGGTAGTTGTTATGGGGGACTTTAACTTTACAAATATCGATTGGAAAAGCTATAGTTCAAGCGCGTTAGAGGGGTCAGTTTTTGTCCAATGTGTGCAGGAAAGTTTCCTGACACAGTATGTAGGTAGGCCAACAAGAGGTGAGGCTACATTGGATTTGGTACTGAGTAATGAACCAGACCAGGTGTTAGACTTGGAGGTAGGTGAGCACTTTGGTGATAGTGACCACAATTCGGTTACGTTTACCTTAGTAATGGAAAGGGACAGGTATATACTGAAGGGCAGAAGTTATAGCTGGGGGAAAGGTAATTATGAGGCTATTAGGCGAGATTTAGGATACATAGTTAGAATAGGAAATTGCAGGGGCTGGGAACAACTGAAATGTGGAGCTTGTTCGTGGAGCTTATTCAAGGAGCAGCTACTGCGAGTCCTTGATAAATATGTACCTGTCAGGCAGGGAGGAAGTGGTCGAGAGAGGGAACCGTGGTGTACTAAGGAAGTTGAATCTTTGGTGCAGAGGAAGAAGGATGCTTATGTAAAGATGAGATGTGAAGGCTCAGTTAGGGCACTGGAGAGTTACAAATTAGCCAGGAAGGAGCTAAAGAGAGAGTTGAGAAGAGCTAGAAGAGGACATGAGAAGACTTTGGCGGATAGGATCAAGGAGAACCCCAAAGCTTTCTATAGGTATGTTAAGAATAAAAGATTGGTTAGGGCAAGATTAGGGCCAGTCAGGGACAGTAGTGGGAAGTTGTGTATGGAGCCTGAAGAGATAGGAGAGGCACTAAATGAATATTTTTTATCAGTATTCACACAGGAAAGAGTCAGCGTAGTGGAGGAGAATACTGAGATACAGGCTTTTAGACTAGATGGGATTGAGGTACATAAGGAGGAGGTGTTAGCAATTCTCGAGAGTATGAAAATAGATAAGTCCCCTGGGCTGGATGGGATTTTTCCTAGGATTCTCTGGGAGGCTAGGGAGGAGATTGCAGAGCCTTTGGCTTTGATCTTCATGTCATCATTGGCTACAGGTATAGTGTCTGACGACTGGAGGATAGCAAATGTTGTCCCCTTGTTCAAGAAGGGGAGTAGAGACCATCCTGGGAATTATAGACCGGTGAGCCTTGCTTCTGTTGTGGGCAAAGTTTTGGAAAGAATTATAAGGGATAGGATTTATAATCATCTAGAGAGAAATAAATTGATTAGGGATAGTCAACACGGTTTTGTGAAGGGTAGGTCATGCCTCACAAACCTTATCGAGTTTTTTGAAAAGGTGACCAAAGGGGTGGATAAGGGTAAGGCAGTTGATGTGGTGTATATGGATTTTAGCAAAGGGTTTAATAAGGTTCCCCATGGTAGGCTACTGCAGAAAATGCAGATGCATGGGATTGAGGGTGATTTAGCAGTTTGGATCAGGAATTGGCTAGCTGATAGAAGACAGAGGGTGGTGGTTGATGGGAAATATTCAACCTGGAATTCAGTTACATGTGGTGTACCTCAGGGATCTGTTTTGGGGCCGCAGCTGTTGTCATTTTTATAAATGACCTAGATGAGGGTGTAGAAGGATGGGTTAGTAAATTTGCTGACGACACCAAAGTCGGAGGAGTTGTAGACAGTGAGGATGGATGTTACAGTTTGCAGAGGGACATAGATAAGCTGCAGAGCTGGGCCGAGAGGTGGCAAATGGAGTTTAATGTGGAAAAGTGTGAGGTGATTCACTTTGGAAGGAGTAACAGGAATACAGAGTACTGAGCGAATGGTAAGATACTTGGTAGTGTGGATAAGCAGAGAGATCTCGGTGTCCATGTGCATAGATCCCTGAATTCCAGTGAGTATAGCCCCAGTCTACTTAGTCTCTCCTCATAAACCAACCCTCTCAACTCTGGAATCAACCTAGTGAATCTCCCCTGCACCCCCTCCAGTGCCAGTATCTCCTCTCTATCCTTTCTCATGATCTCCACAAACTCCAGTGTGATTGAGAAATCGCCCAGAACTTGGTCATATCCCTTTAGTTAGCAGAGAATGGCTCCCTGCATATCTCACTTTGAGGACTTGGCAATGGTCTACATTATGAGCTTGATTAGTTATCTGGCATTCTCCATGGCAGCCCCCCAAATCAGTCAACCAACCCCCTATCTCCTGCAGCATAAATGGTGATTGTTTCAAATTTGGCATTCTTGTGTTTAATCTGATGAGTACAACATGAAAAACTTCAACAACATGTTGCTCTTTTCAGCAATGTGTCAAATCATGTTGGGGCCTTGCTGTGGAGAGAATTAAAATGCCATCTGTTGATTGGCCATGCTAAATTGCCCCTCAGTGTCGGGGGGGGAGCTAGGAGGGTAAATATGTGGGGTTTTGGGGATAGGACCTGGGTTGTTGTTGAGGGCTCAATGGGCCAAATGGCCTCTTTCCACACTGTAGTTCTATAACTATGAATTCTCTCTGCCTATGTGCTTGGCTTCTCTCCTTCTCAATCCTCCTTTAAATCTTCCATCTCTGACCATTCCACAGCTGTCCAATTCCCTCTTTGAAGGATCTTTGAAGTTGAGTTTTGATGTTAAGAGCAGTTGTAAAGTGTGAGAGGTCTTTTAGAATTCAGCTGCTCCCAGTGAACAGGGAGCGATGTATCACTCGCTGTTCCTTGTTGCGATTTGGTTCTTGGGCTGTTTTATGAGTTGAAGTCAGTGACTGGGGAAAGTTGACAACCTCTTGATGAACTATCAGCAAAAACATTCTGGAAGGCAGACAGCTGTTTTGGTCATAACGCTTGTAACATAAATGCAGAAATAATTTCAGAGCCTTGCTGTTCCCCCGGCTTCTCTGACTCCTATTTCACATTGCGTTCGTCCAGAGATGTGTGGAACAATTCGTCTTGGAAAATTTCACTCAAGATTCATTGCAAGTTATTGAAAAGAAGTACAAAAAAATCATTTTATTGCCTTTAAGCTGCATACCTGTTGTGCTACTAAAATATGATTCCATTAGGACCTTCCTCTCTGCTTTCTGTTTTTTGTGTAATAATTTTACATGTAAATAATTCCACTTCCCCAGCTGAACAAGATCCTACTGCAATTTTTGATAACCTTCCTCATTGTCTACAAGACCACCTATTTTAACATCATCTGTAAACATACTGATCATGCCTTGTACAACCTCATCCAAATCATTGATCTAGATAACAATCAGCAATGGGCACAGCACTGACCCCTGACGCACACCATTCGTCACAGCCTGACAAGCATCCTTCCACCATCACCCTCTGCTTCCTACCATCAGACTAATTGTATATCCAGATTGCCAGCTCTCCCTGGATTCCACACGGTCTACCCTTCCAGCCTGTCATGTGGAACCTTATCAAAGGTCTTGCTGAAGTCCATATAGACTACATCTACCGTCCTGCCCTTATCAACCTTCCCTGTATCTTCATCAAAGAACTCTAACAAATTTGGAAGGCATAATCTCCCATGCTGAGACCCGTGCTCACTACTCCTAACCAAACCCTGTCTTTCCACATGACTGGAAATCTTATCCCTCGGAATCCTCTCAGTAACTTACCCACCACAGGTGTTAGCCTTACCGATCTATAATGCCCAGGATTTCCTCTGCAGCTCTCCTTAAAGAAGGACACAACATTTGGTACCTTTCAGTCTTCTGATAACTCACCCGTGGCTAACGATGATGCAGATATATCAGCCAGGGCCCCGCAATTTCTTCTCGAGCCTCACACAGTGTTCTTGGATATACAGGGCCAGGAGATTTATCCACCTTTATACATTTTAATATGTACATCGCCTTCTCTTCTGTAATGTGAACTGTCCCTACTATACCGTCTCTAACTTTCCCAGTTTCCCATGTCTCACTCCACAGGGGAGAGATATTCATTGAGAACCTTGACCATCTCCTGCGGTTCCACATGTGTGTCCACTTTGGTCCTTGAGGGGTCCTATTCTCTCCGGCATTGGTAGCTGTACCTTCAATCTCCACGGTCCTGAGCCCAGGAACCATCTCCTGAAGTCACACTGCGCTGCCCCCTCTCTTTGCTGTTTTGACCAAGCTATTTATTGTCTGTACTTATAACTCCTTATGACGCATTTTGTTTGGCACTTTTTCACAGATGATAATTGTTCATCGGTCAGAACGTTGAATACAGGAGTTGGGACGTCTTGTTGAAGTTGTACAAGACATTGGTAAGGCTACACTTGGAATACTGTGTACAGTTCTGGTCACCCTATTATAGAAAGGATATTATTAAACCAGAAAGAGTGCAGAAAAGATTTACGAGGATGCTACTGGGACTTGATGGATTGAGTTATAAAGAGAGGCTGGATAAACTGGGACTTTTTTCTCTGGAGTGCAGGAGGCTGAGGGGTGATCTTATAGAGATCTATAAAATAATGAGGGACACAGATCAGCTAGATAGTCAATATCTTTTCCCCAAAGGTAGGGGAGTCTAAAACTAGAGGACATAGGTTTAAGGTGAGAGGGGAAAGATACAAAAGTGTCCAGAGGGGCAATTTTTTTCACACAGAGGGTGGTGAGTGTCTGGAACAAGCTGCCAGAGGTAGTAGTAGAGGTGAGTACAATTTTGTCTTTTAAAAACCATTTAGACAGTTACGTGGGTACGATGGGTATAGAAGGATATGGGCCAAATGCGGGCAATTGGGATTAGCTTAGCGATTTATTAAAAGGGTGGTGGTGTGATAAATTGAGGCTGTTTTCATGTTGTAAAACTTTATGACTCTGTAAAGGTGTTTATAATGAAATATTATAGCAATTAAAGGTGAGAAATCTCTAATTGGTCACACCCTGGATTTGACATTCAGCCAAATCTGTGTTTATGACGGGTGGGACCAGAGATTTCCACTGGGGTGAAGAGCTGGAATGTTCTGCCCAGTGCAACTTGATGTTGTAATCAGAGGTGACCTTTCATCTAAAGTTCAGGTCAGCGCGGGGGAACTGCACTTTGTAATGAACTCTGGACTCTGTGTGGCTGTCAGGTTAGTAAATGGAGTTTGGTGCTGAGATTGGACAAATTAGCCTGATTATATTAATGCTAATTGATGAACAGGAGTCAGTTGGATGGCAGCGGTGTGAGAGTTGGACAAGGGTTCCAGGGGATTGACAGGCAGTACTGGGAGAGTGTCAGCTCCCTGTCAGGTGAGCACAGGCATTTGTCCACATTAATTCTTCCAGAAAGTCCTGACATTCAGTTGTGTGGTATTGGCTGGAGTTGTTAACTGAATCTTTGTTCTGTCTGGGGTGTGAGCAGCCGTTTTGAGAGCAGTACTATTTATACTGAGAAAAGTGCTGGGGAAACAGATTCCAAAGAGCCAGTCAGACAGTGGCCAGGAACTGTGTTAGTCTGGCACTGGTTTCTGTCCAAAGGACAGCAGCTTCCCTCATGGACGAGTAACTCAGAGACATAGCTGTCTCCAATAATCTCAGCATTTTAACTCCAAGAGTTTCATTTTAATTCTTGGTCACTTTGTACTCAAGGAAGAATTTACTAATACCTGTCTGAGCTTGACCGTGTCTCTTATCTGATTTATTTATTTTAAAACAGTATTCTGGACCGAGCATTTCTTTATCTTAGTGTCCATTTGTGTCTAATTGGGTGAGGGCCAAATGACCTCCTCCTGTTGCAATGGTTTTTTTCACGGGAAGTTGTGATTTAAAAACCCTTACTGCCGGCTCTCCCTCCGTGCTAACCTTTCTCAAATATCCCCAATCGGATTCTGTCTTCAATTCAGCATCTCCCCAGACTGGAACTGTGTCCAGCTGGGTCACCCGAGACACAGTCAGGAGAAAGAGACCAGAACAGTCTGGGCTGGGATTCTCCCAAAAACATTCCGAGTCCCGAATTAGCTGGAAAACAGGACTAACTCTGGCTGTGCTTCTTTTAGTGGGATTTTCAGATTGTATCTCCAACTCTGACCACTGCCCTAGTGGGATTCCCCCTGAAAATTAGGGCCCTATTCCCACTGGAGAGGCCGGCAGTGTATCACTGAGTGCGCCACTGTGCGTGCGCCAATCGGTCAGCGATCAGCCTCCCCATCGCTGGCCAACCTCGCAACACCCCCCGGCCCGTCGCTGGCCTCCTGACAACAGCCCCCCCAACCACTGTCCTCCTGGAAGTCTCTGGGCCAGCACCAATGTCTCCCCCCAACTTCTCCAGCCAGCCCCAATCTCCCCGTCCACTGGCCAATCCCAATCGCCATCTTCCCTCCCTCTATCACCAATCCTGAATGCAGAGAGGCAGCGAGAACCCCCCCACTCTCCCCCACAAGAGCAGCGCAGTGGGCTGGGAGGATCTCCCCCATTGTGTGTGCGAGAGGAATGATTAAGGACACATTATTTTTATCCAATTTCATTGAAACTTCTGACAAATTAATGGAGAGGGCTGTTGAGGGTAAGGTGGTCGATACGTACATTCATTTCCAAAATATGTTTTGTGAAGGAAGGAGCGACATTCTTGTGAATGGAATGAAAGGTGAGAGGAAGCAGGGGAATGGGATGGATAGGAAGGGTATCATCATCATTAAAGAACGTTCTTCAGAGTTATAGGAAGGTTTACAGTGGGATTTCCCCCCCAGGGATTAGTGTTGTTTTCCCTGTGATATATTAATTTTACACCCAGGGATTTAGTGTCCCAATCTGTGGTGGGATTATGTACGTCCCACTGTCATATCTCAGTGTCAGGTTTAAAAGGCAGTCGACATCACTGACCCACTGCTGAAGGGAAACGTGAATCTCCGGGAATATTTGGAAAGCTTCTCAAAGAAACTGAAGCTGGGGATCCGGATAGATACCTCCCCCACCCCACCCCGCCACTGCTGTCCCTGTCCTGGGAGTGTTTGATGGGGGACAGTGTAGAGGGAGCTTTACTCTGTATCTAACCCCGTGCTGTACCTGTCCTGGGAGTGTTTGATGGGGCGACAGTGTAGAGGGAGCTTTACTCTGTATCTAACCCCGTGCTGTACCTGTCCTGGGAGTGTTTGATGGGGGACAGTGTAGAGGGAGCTTTACTCTGTATCTAACCCCGTGCTGTACCTGTCCTGGGAGTGTTTGATGGGGACAGTGTAGAGGGAGCTTTACTCTGTATCTAACCCCGTGCTGTACCTGTCCTGGGAGTGTTTGATGGGGACAGTGTAGAGGGAGCTTTACTCTGTATCTAACCCCGTGCTGTACCTGTCCTGGGAGTGTTTGATGGGGACAGTGTAGAGGGAGCTTTACTCTGTATCTAACCCCGTGCTGTACCTGTCCTGGGAGTGTTTGATGGGGGGACAGTGTAGAGGGAGCTTTACTCTGTATCTAACCCTGTGCTGTACCTGTCCTGGGAGTGTTTGATGGGGACAGTGTAGAGGGAGCTTTACTCTGTATCTAACCCCGTGCTGTACCTGTCCTTGGAGTGTTTGATGGGGACAGTGTAGAAGGAGTTTTACTCTGTATCTAACCCCGTGCTGTACCTGTCCTGGGAGTGTTTGATGGGGGGACAGTGTAGAGGGAGCTTTACTCTGTATCTAACCCTGTGCTGTACCTGTCCTGGAGTGTTTGATGGGGACAGTGTAGAGGGAGCTTTACTCTGTATCTAACCCCGTGCTGTACCTGTCCTGGGAGTGTTTGATGGGGACAGTGTAGAGGGAGCTTTACTCTGTATCTAACCCCGTGCTGTACCTGTCCTGGGAGTGTTTGATGGGGACAGTGTAGAGGGACCTTTACTCTGTATCTAACCCCGTGCTGTACCTGTCCTGGGAGTGTTTGATGGAGGGACAGTGTAGAGGGAGCTTTACTCTGTATCTAACCCTGTGCTGTACCTGTCCTGGGAGTGTTTGATGGGGACAGTGTAGAGGGAGCTTTACTCTGTATCTAACCCCGTGCTGTACCTGTCCTGGGAGTGTTTGATGGGGACAGTGTAGAGGGAGCTTTACTCTGTATCTAACCCCATGTTGTACCTGTCCTGGGAGTGTTTGATGGAGGGACAGTGTAGAGGGAGCTTTACTCTGTATCTAACCCCGTGCTGTACCTGTCCTGGGAGTGTTTGATGGGGACAGTGTAGAGAGAGCTTTACTCTGTATCTAACCCCGTGCTGTACCTGTCCTGGGAGTGTTTGATGGGAAAGGATGCAGGAAAGGATGTCCCCAGGGATGGTACATTGGGGAGACCATGCAGACGTTACAACAACGGATGAATGAACATGGCTCGACAATCACCAGGCAAGACTGTTCCCTTCCTGTTGGCGAACACTTCAGTGGTCACGGGCATTCAGCCTCTGACCTTCGGGTAAGCATTCTCCAAGGCGGCCTTCACGACACACGACAGCGCAGAGTCGCTGAGCAGAGACTAATAGCCAAGTTCCGCACACATGAGGGCGGTCTCAACAGGGATCTCTCACACATGAACAGGGTTCATGTCGCAATCGCACTATCTGTAACTCCCATGACTTGCCTGGGTTTGCAAAACCTCACTAGCTGTCCTGTCTGGAGACAATACACATCTCTTTAACCTGCGCTTAACCCTCTCTCCACTCACATTGTCTGCACCTTTAAGACTTGAATAGCAGGTTAGTTGTAAAGACTCACATTCTAATCAGTAATCTGTAAACTGTGTGTGACTTTATATGCACTGTTTGTGATCAGAACTCTGCACTCACCTGACAAAGGAACTGCGATTCCAAAAGCTTGTGGGTTGACTATCTAATAAACTTGTTGGACTTTACCCTGGTGTTGTGAGACTTCTTACTGTGTTTACCCCAGTCCAACACCAGCGTCTCCACATCAGTGTTTGATGGGAACAGTGTAGAGGGAGCGTTACTCTGTATCTAACCCTGTGCTGTACCTGTCCTGGGAGTGTTTGATGGGGACAGTGTAGAGGGAGCTTTACTCTGTATCTAACCCTGTGCTGTACCTGTCCTGGGAGTGTTTGATGCAGGGACAGTGTAGAGAGAGCTTTACTCTGTATCTAACCCCGTGCTGTACCTGTCCTGGGAGTGTTTGATGCAGGGACAGTGTAGAGGGAGCTTTACTCTGTATCTAACCCCGTGCTGTACCTGTCCTGGGAGTGTTTGATGGGGGGACAGTGTAGAGGGAGCATTACTCTGTATCTAACCCCGTGCTGTACCTGTCCTGGGAGTGTTTGATGGGGACAGTGTACAGGGAGCTTTACTCTGTATCTAACCCCGTGCTGTACCTGTCCTGGGAGTGTTTGATGGGGGACAGTGTAGAGGGAGTGTTACTCTGTATCTAACCCTGTGCTATACCTGTCCTGGGAGTGTTTGATGGGGACAGTGTACAGGGAGCTTTACTCTGTATCTAACCCCGTGCTGTACCTGTCCTGGGAGTGTTTGATGGGGGACAGTGTAGAGGGAGCTTTACTCTGTATCTAACCCTGTGCTATACCTGTCCTGGGAGTGTTTGATGGGGACAGTGTACAGGGAGCTTTACTCTGTATCTAACCCCGTGCTGTACCTGTCCTGGGAGTGTTTGATGGGGGACAGTGTAGAGGGAGCTTTACTCTGTATCTAACCCCGTGCTGTACCTGTCCTGGGAGTGTTTGATGGGGACAGTGTAGAGGGAGCTTTACTCTGTATCTAACCCCGTGCTGTCCCTGTCCTGGGAGTGTATTTTCTCTAACTGCGCTCTGTCTGTCTCTGTCTCTCTCTGTTCTGAAGGTCCCTGTTAGCTGTCAGTATCAGCCTGGTTATGCTGATTTCACATGTTGTGTACACCAGTGTAAGGGATCAGAACCTTTTTTGCAGACATGTTATGAGTACTTGCCTGTATTGTATGGGATGTGAAACTGGGGACTGAAGAGGATGTGAAACAGAGGCTGAGTTATTATCGCTTTCTTAAAGAAAGCCTGACGCACTGTAATACCAGCAGCTGTGGTTTCAGAACTGCTTGAGTTGGTGCTGTACTTTCTGTCACATGCAGTACTGCAGAATCAGGTCGGGACAGGGAGAGAGACAGCGAGACGGGGGGAGAGAGACAGCGAGACGGGGGGGAGAGAGACAGCGAGACGGGGGGAGAGAGACAGCGAGACGGGGGGAGAGAGACAGCGAGACACGGGGAGAGAGACAGCGAGACGGGGGGAGAGAGACAGCGAGACGGGGGGGAGAGAGACAGCGAGACGGGGGGAGAGAGACAGCGAGACGGGGGGAGAGAGACAGCGAGACGGGGGGAGAGAGACAGCGAGACACGGGGAGAGAGACAGCGAGACGGGGGGAGAGAGACAGCGAGACGGGGGGAGAGAGACAGCGAGACGGGGGGAGAGAGACAGCGAGACGGGGGGAGAGAGACAGCGAGACACGGGGAGAGAGACAGCGAGACGGGGGGAGAGAGACAGCGAGACACGGGGAGAGAGACAGCGAGACGGGGGGAGAGAGACAGCGAGACGGGGGGAGAGAGACAGCGAGACACGGGGAGAGAGACAGCGAGACGGGGGGAGAGAGACAGCGAGACGGGGGGAGAGAGACAGCGAGACACGGGGAGAGAGACAGCGAGACGGGGGGAGAGAGACAGCGAGACGGGGGGAGAGAGACAGCGAGACACGGGGAGAGAGACAGCGAGACGGGGGGAGAGAGACAGCGAGACGGGGGGAGAGAGACAGCGAGACACGGGGAGAGAGACAGCGAGACGGGGGGAGAGAGACAGCGAGACGGGGGGAGAGAGACAGCGAGACACGGGGAGAGAGACAGCGAGACGGGGGGAGAGAGACAGCGAGACGGGGGGAGAGAGACAGCGAGACGGGGGGAGAGAGACAGCGAGACGGGGGGAGAGAGACAGCGAGACGGGGGAGAGAGACAGCGAGACGGGGGAGAGAGACAGCGAGACGGGGGGAGAGAGACAGCGAGACGGGGGGAGAGAGACAGCGAGACGGGGGGAGAGAGACAGCGAGACGGGGGGAGAGAGACAGCGAGACGGGGGGAGAGAGACAGCGAGACGGGGGGAGAGAGACAGCGAGACGGGGGGAGAGAGACAGCGAGACGGGGGGAGAGAGACAGCGAGACGGGGGAGAGAGACAGCGAGACGGGGGGAGAGAGACAGCGAGACGGGGGAGAGAGACAGCGAGACGGGGGGAGAGAGACAGCGAGACGGGGGAGAGAGACAGCGAGACGGGGGGAGAGAGACAGCGAGACGGGGGGAGAGAGACAGCGAGACGGGGGAGAGAGACAGCGAGACGGGGGGAGAGAGACAGCGAGACGGGGGGAGAGAGACAGCGAGACGGGGGGAGAGAGACAGCGAGACGGGGGAGAGAGACAGCGAGACGGGGGGAGAGAGACAGCGAGACGGGGGGAGAGAGACAGCGAGACGGGGGGAGAGAGACAGCGAGACGGGGGGAGAGAGACAGCGAGACGGGGGGAGAGAGACAGCGAGACGGGGGGAGAGAGACAGCGAGACGGGGGGAGAGAGACAGCGAGACGGGGGAGAGAGACAGCGAGACGGGGGGAGAGAGACAGCGAGACGGGGGAGAGAGACAGCGAGACGGGGGGAGAGAGACAGCGAGACGGGGGAGAGAGACAGCGAGACGGGGGGAGAGAGACAGCGAGACGGGGGGAGAGAGACAGCGAGACGGGGGAGAGAGACAGCGAGACGGGGGGAGAGAGACAGCGAGACGGGGGGAGAGAGACAGCGAGACGGGGGAGAGAGACAGCGAGACGGGGGGAGAGAGACAGCGAGACGGGGGGAGAGAGACAGCGAGACGGGGGAGAGAGACAGCGAGACGGGGGGAGAGAGACAGCGAGACGGGGGGGAGAGAGACAGCGAGACACGGGGAGAGAGACAGCGAGACGGGGGGAGAGAGACAGCGAGACGGGGGGGACAGAGGGAGAGAATTGGTGTCTCGCGTAGAGAGAGATGGAGAGAGGCTGACAGACCGTCCATGGGGCAGGCAGAGGGGGGTAAAGAAAGGTCACATTTATTCCTTCATGGTATGTGGGTATCGCTGGCAAGGCCATTTATTGCCCATCCTTAATTGTCCTTGAACCAAGTGTCTTGCCAGGCTATTTCAGAGGGCATTTAGGGTCATACAGTCAGAGAGGTTTACAGCGTGGAATCAGGCCCTTTGGCCCAACTTGTCCATGCTGCCCTTTTTTGTTTTTAACCCTAAGCTAGTCCCAGTTGCCCACATTTGGCCCATATCCCTCTATACCCATCGTACCCATGTAACTGTCTAAACGTTTTTTAAAAGACAAAATTGTACCCGCCTCTACTACTGCCTCTGGCAGCTTGTTCCAGACACTCACCACCCTCTGTGTGAAAAAATTGCCCCTCTGGACACTTTTGTATCTTTCCCCTCTCATCTTAAACTGATGCCCTCTAGTTTTAGACTCCCCTACCTTTGGGAAAAGATATTGACTATCTAGCTGATCTGTGCCCCTCATTATTTTATAGACCTCTATAAGGTCACCCCTCAGTCTCCTACACTCCAGAGAAAAATAATCCCAGTCTATCCAGCCTCTCCTTGTAACTCAATCCATCGAGTCCCAGTAGCATCCTAGTAAATCTTTTCTGGACTCTTTCTAGTTTAATAATATCCTTTCTATAATAAGAACTGTACACAGTATTCCAAGTGTGGCCTTACCAATGTCTTGGACAACTTTAACAAGACGTCCCAACTCCTGTATTCAATGTTCTGACCAATGAAACCAAGCATGCCGAATGCCTTCTTCACCATTCTGTCCACCTGTGACTCCACCTTCAAGGAGCTATGAACCTGTACCCCTAGATCTCTCTGTTCTGTAACTCTCCCCAGTGCCCTACCATCCAGTGCCCAGCACCCAGTGCCCTGAGTAAATCCTGCCCTGGTTCAATCTACCAAAATGCATCACCTCACATTTATCTAAATTAAACTCCATCTACCATTCGTCAGCCCACTGGCCCAATTAATCAAGATCCCATTGCAATTGGAGATAACTTTCCTCACTGTCCACTATGTCACCAATCTTGGTGTCATCTGCAAACTTACTAACCATGTCCCCTATATTCTCATCCAAATCATTAATATAAATGACAAATAACAGTGGGCCCAGCACTGATCCCTGAGGCACATCGCTGGTAAATTCAGTAAGAAGTCTCCCAACGCCAGGTTAGAGTCCAACTAGTTTATTTGATAGTAAACCCACAGGCTTTCGGGGTTTGTCCCTTCATCAGGAGAGTGGAGAGTTCTCAAACTTTTGAGACCAGAACTCTCCACTCTCCTGACGAAGGGACAAACCCCGAAAGCTTGTGGGTTTACTATCAAATAAACCTGTTGGACTCTACCCTGGTGTTGGGAGACTCCTCACTGTGTTTACCCCAGTCCAACGCCAGCATCTCCACATCATAAACACTGCAGGTCACAGGCCTCCAGTTTGAAAAACAATTCTCTACAACCACCCTCTGTCTCTGTCAAGAAGCCAATTTTGTATCTATTTTGATACCTCACCCTGGATCCCTTGAGATTTAACTTAATGTGACACCCTACTCTGCATTACCGTGTCAAAGGCCTGGCTATATTCAGTTTGTTTTTTGCGAGACTTTTCCATCCTTGACACAAAGGCAAACACCAACAGCTGTCAGAATCAAAGTTCTTCATTTGTTCTGGGGAGGTAGGCTGGCGAACCTCAGTGCTGGAAGCTAGTCTGTAAAAAAACGCACAAAGCACCAAGGCTGACCCCCTTTTATACAGATTACAATCCCATCAGGTCAATGTGATTTCAAACAAGACTTAAACAAACATCAGGCAGATTGAGTTTAGGAGTCGGGAGGTAATGCTGCAACTTTATAAGACCCTTGTCATTACGAAAAACTGCAGCAGGCGACGGTGCAGAGGGACCTCGGGGTCCTTGTGCATGAGTCGCAAAAACCCAGCTTGCAGGTGCAGCAGGTGGTCAGGAAGGCGAATGGGATGCTGGCCTTCATAGCGAGGGGGATTGAATATAAAAGTAGGGAGGTCTTGCTGCAACTGTATAGGGCATTGGTGAGGCCACAGCTGGAGTACTGTGTGCAGTTTTGGGCGCCGCACCTGCGCAAGGATATTTTGGACTTGGAGGGAGTGCAGAGGAGGTTTACTAGGCTGATGCCGGAGTTGAGGGGGTTGAGCTATGAGGAGAGGCTGAATAAACTAGGCTTGTACTCGTTAGAGTTTAGAAGAATGAGGGGAGATCTCATTGAGACGTATAAGATGATGAATGGGATGGATAGGATAGAGGTGGAGAGACTCTTCCCGCTCAAAAAAGACAGTAGGACTAGGGGGCACAGCCTCAAGATAAAGGGGAGGCGGTTTAGAACGGAGTTGAGGAGGAACTTCTTCACTCAAAGGGTGGTGAATCTCTGGAATTCTCTGCCCGTTGAAGTGGTGGAGGCTGCCTCGCTAAATATTTTTAAGAAGCGGATTGATGGGTTCTTGATAAGAGAGGGGATTAAGGGTTATGGGGAGAGGGCGGGAAAGTGGAACTGAGCCATGACAGATCAGCCATGATCTTATTGAATGGCGGGGCAGGCTCGAAGGGCTGGATGGCCTACTCCTGCTCCTATTTCTTATGTTCTTATGTTCTTATGTTGTCAGACCCCACTTGGAGTACTGTGCGCAGTTCTGGTCGCCTCACTACAGGAAGGATGTGGAAGCTATTGAGAGGGTGCAGAGGAGATTTACAAGGATGTTGCCTGGACTGGGAGGCATGCCTTATGAAGATAGGTTGAGGGAGCTGGGTCTCTTCTCCCTGGAGAGACGAAGATTGAGAGGCGACCTGATAGAGGTTTATAAGATGTTGAGAGGAATAGATAGGGTGGATTCTCGGAGGCTATTTCCCAGGGCTGAAATGGTCGCTACGAGAGGACACAGGTTTAAGGTGTGGGGAGCAGGGACAGAGGAGATGGCAGGGGTAAGTTTTTCACTCAGAGGGTGGTGAGTGAGTGGAATCGGCTGCCGTCAGTGGTGGTGGAGGCGATCTCGCTGGGGTCTTTTAAAAGACTTCTGGATGAGTATATGGGATCTAATGGGATTGAGAGTTACAGATAGTTCTATGGCTCGGTAGGTATAGATGTGATCGGCGCAACTTGTGGGCCAAAGGGCCTGTTTGTGCTGTAGTGTTCTATGATCTATGTACTCAGTAATTACAGGAATTGCTGTGTTAGAAAGAACATCCTATTAAAATACACATTTACTATTTACACCCCCACCCATCAGAACAGAAACATCATGTCTTTAGGATGCACTATTTGTTAATGCAAAAGAGAACATTATCGCGTACTCAGCTAGCCTGGCTGGGATGGCAGTCATGATGTTAACCTGGGGTTGTGAGGCTTCTTACTGTGTTTCCTCTCAGCTGGGCTCAGCGAGCTGGAGCCTGTGGTTAACCTGTTTTGTTAGTTTGCTCCTGTTTCTCTGCCGTCCTCGCAAGCCCAGTAGCCCACCTTGCCCCCGATGGTGGACATTCACTCTCTAATATCTCATTCCCTCCTTTTCTCATCCCATGATGATTAACTCGTAAATCTTTTTACAGGGGGCTGTTGGAAGAACAGGACAAATAATTAGATAGGGCCTTTGACGGGAAATGAAATGATCAGTGCGAGCGATGGTAATGATTCCTAGATGTACTATCATTTCCCCCCAGTCTCCAAATATGTTACTGACCGGTTACCAGGGGGATTGTAATGATTGAAGTTCTGCCCTTCTGATCTTATCTGCTGTCTCTCTAAGGAGATTAACTCGGCTTGTTATATTTTTGGAGGAATCAGGGATATAGGTGCAACACTCTGTTCCCATGAGAGTGCGTGTGTCTCCCCATTCCACCAGTAAATAATCCAAAGCCATTAGTCGGGCTACCATTCGGATGGCGATCACTTCTGCCGGTAGCCCAGATATCTCCGTACCCACACCCCCCAGACCCTCTGCTGTGTTACTGGCAATTTTCTCCAGAGCTGAGGCCATATCGATCAGTTCTGGGGAAGCTTTGGTTGTACTGTAGAGAAGAGAGCGGAGAGACTGTCATCCAAAATCCCTGTGTTTTTCTGGTAGCCGGTTTTCATCTCAAAAGCTGTATCTCGGGGTGAAGGCGGAGGGAGTCATCACATTGGATATAGGGGACCACCTACACTCGATAGCAAGATGCTGCCCAGTCCCAAGGGAGCCACAGAACATAGAACACTACAGCACAAACAGGCCCTTCGGCCCACGAGTTGCGCCGATCACATCAACACCTACCAATCTATAGACCTATCTATAACCCTCAATCTCATTAAACCCCATATACTCATCCAGAAGTCTTTTAAAAGACCCCAGCGAGTTCGCCTCCACCGCCACTGACGGCAGCCGATTCCACTCACTCACCACCCTCTGAGTGAAAAAATAGATGGTCATGGATAGTTATTGTTTCCGCAGACAAAATAGGTACCATTACACATAATCCTATCGCTCAGTGGTTCAGCATCTACCCTTAGTTGGGCAGTACCGTTAGAACATTCAATTTTCAGCATGTCCCTTTGGTGACCCCCAGTGACAGTCTGGGTGCAGCTCCCACAGCCGACCAGCTCAGTCCCATTTCTAAGGGATATGTACAGATCCGTTCTGCTGATTCATGACAATAAAATGGGGTGGGGAGTCGGCCCTATTGTATTTGGGTTTGAAGCTATGAATTTGGGACATTGGATTACACCCAGCAGTTTCCAGAGTGGAAACATCACCTGTAATATCTACTTGGTAATTACCCCCGATAGTCTGGGACCTGCTTCATCTCCCATATTTAATCCCGTTTTGATGCAATATCCATCCTATAGTTTCCCATGTGGAGAAGGGGAACAAGGGGATCCCTCCTTTGGCCTTTCTAAACAAAGGCACAACATTTGCCACCCTCCAATCTTCAGGCTCCTCACCCGTGACTATCGATGATTCAAATATCTTGGCCAGGGGACCTGCAATTTCCTCCCTAGCCTCCCACTATGTCCTGGGATACACTTCATCGGGTCCCAGGGATTTATCTACCCCCCAGAATCTACCTGACCCTGGAGCTTTACCTCCACTTCCCCAGCTGCTTCCAACAGGACATAGAATGTAGAACACTACAGCACAAACAGGCCCTTCGGCCCACAAGTTGCGCCGATCACACCTATACCTAACAAGCCACAGAACTATCTGTAACTCCCAATCCCATTAAATCCCATATACTCACCCAGAAGTCTTTTAAAAGACCCCAGCGAGTTCGCCTCCACCACCACCGACGGCAGCCGATTCCACTCACTCACCACCCTCTGAGTGAAAAACTTACCCCTGACATCTCCTCCTTACCCCTAACATATTCCTCGCTTCCCTGCGAGACCAAACCCCTGTCTCCCCCAGCCTTAAATATATTCAATCCCACAACCTTCTGGGATGGGGAATTCCAAAGATCCCCAACTCTCTGAGTGAAGGGATTTCTCCCCATCTCAGGCCTCTTATCCTGAGACTCTGCCCCCATGTTTTAGATTCCCCACCAGCGGAAACAATCTCTCAGCATCTCCCCCATCAAACCCCTTCAGAATCCTGGAGCTTTCACTCAGATCACCTCCCGATCTTCATCCAGAGAATCGAGATCCAGTTTACTCAGCAGCTCCTTATAGGACAACCTCTGATCACAACCCTGGGGAAGAGCAGATGGTTTTGTGATACAGCATTGGGTGTTGGGGGTATATGGAGTGGAATTTGACACGAGGACAATGCTGCATCATCTAACAGATCGGCAGGAAGTGAGGTCCACACTCTGAAAGCAGCTTGAAGAAAGAGCAACCTCTACAGACACCAGAGTTTCCAGATTTCTGCCTGATTACCGAACAACCCCTCACATGACTCCCAAATAGCCCAGGCTGAGTTAGAATCATAGAATCCCGACTGTGTCATTGAGTCTGCACTGACAACAATCCCACCCAACCCCTATCCCTGTAACCCCACATATTTACCCGCTAATCCCACTAACCTACACGTCTCAGGACACTAAGGGGCAATTTAGCATGGCCAACCCACCTAACCCGCATATCTTTGGACTATGGGAGGAAACCCACGCAGACATGGGGAGAACGTACAAACTCCACACAGTCACCAGAGGTTGGAATTGAACCTGGGTGTGTGGGCTGTGAGGCAGCAGTGCTAATCACCGTGTCACCCTGAGTTGCTCAGGAACATACAACTCCACACCAGGTAGAACTGGTCTTCCCAAACCTCGAGGGAGGGGTGTGGGGGGGTGGAAAGAACCCAGTGCCAAGCCCACAGCAACCCCAGCTGGGAGAGACACTGACAGGCAGGGGATCAAATATCATTAAAAAGGCCCCATGTGGTTACGGTCAGCTGGAAGACAGAGCCTGTATTGTATAAAGTCCATCATTCTGAGGAAACACTCAGACCATTTGAGAGCCTTCGATTCTCAGGTTGTTCTGAAACCAGTGATGACCAGCACACTGGGCAAGTTAATGTTGTCTACATGGGCTTTAGCAAGGCCTTTGACAAGGTACCACATGGTAGGCTGTTGCATAAAGTTAAATCTCACGGGATCCAGGGTGAGATAGCTAAATGGATACAAAATTGGCTTCTTGACAGAAGCCAGAGGGTGGTTGTAGAGAGTTGTTTTTCAGACTGGAGGCCTGTGACCAGCGATGTGCCTCAGGGAACAGTGCTGGGCCCACTGTTATTTGTCATTTATATTAATGATTTGGATGAGAATATAGGAGACATGGTTAGTGAGTTTGCAGATGACAATAAGATTGGTGAACATAAGAACATAAGAAATAGGAGCAGGAGTAGGCCATCTAGCCCTTCGAGCCTGCCCCGCCATTCAATAAGATCATGGCTGATCTGTCGTGGCTCAGTTCCACATTCCTGCCCTCTCCCCATAACCCTTAATCCCCTCTCTTATCAAGAACCCATCAACCCGCTTCTTAAAAATATTTAGCGAGGCAGCCTCCACCACTTCAACGGGCAGAGAATTCCAGAGATTCACCACCCTTTGAGTGAAGAAGTTCCTCCTCAACTCCGTTCTAAACCGCCTCCCCTTTATCTTGAGGCTGTGCCCCCTAGCCCTACTGTCCTTTCTGAGTGGGAAGAGTCTCTCCACCTCTATCCTATCCATCCCATTCATCATCTTATACGTCTCAATGAGATCTCCCCTCATTCTTCTAAACTCTAACGAGTACAAGCCTACTTTATTCAGCCTCTCCTCATAGCTCAATCCCCTCAACTCCGGTATCAGCCTAGTAAACCTCCTCTGCACTCCCTCCAGAGCCAAAATATCCTTGCGCAAGTGTGGCGCCCAAAACTGCACACAGTACTCCAGCTGCGGCCTCACCAATGCCCTATACAATTGCAGCAAGACCTCCCTACTTTTATATTCAATCCCCCTCGCTATGAAGGCCAGCATCCCATTCGCCTTCCTGACCACCTGCTGCACCTGCAAGCTGGGTTTTTGCGACTCATGCACAAGGACCCCGAGGTCCCTCTGCACCGTCGCCTGCTGCAGTTTTTCGCCACGTAAGTAATAGTCCTTCCTACCATTCTTCCTACCAAAGTGGACCACCTCACACTTGCCAACATTAAATTCCATTTGCCATTTCCTGGCCCATTCGCCCAGCCTATCTAGATCCTTCTGCAGACTCTCCACACCCTCCGCACAATTTGCCTTTCCCCCAAAGTGTCATCAGCAAATTTCGACACCCTGCACTCGGTTCCCTCCTCCAGATCATCTATATAAATGGTAAATAGCTGAGGCCCCAGCACCGACCCCTGGGGCACTCCACTAGTCACCAACCGCCAATCCGAATAGCACCCATTGACCCCCACTCTCTGCCTCCTATTTGACAACCAATCCTCTATCCACGCTAACACCCTACCCCCAACTCCATGTCCCTCGACCTTCTGCAATAACCTCTTGTGAGGTACCTTGTCAAACGCCTTCTGAAAATCCAGAAAGACCACATCCACCGGCTCTCCTCTATCCACTGCCCTAGACACATCCTCATAGAACTCCAGTAAATTTGTCAGACACGACTTCCCTTTAATGAAACCGTGTTGCGTCTGCTCTATCAAGCAGTTCCCTTCAAGATGCCTCGCAATTTCCTCCTTAATGACGGATTCTAACATTTTACCTACCACAGACGTTAAACTAACCGGCCTATAATTCCCCGCCTTTTGCCTGGCACCCTTCTTAAACAACGGCGTAACATTAGCCGTTTTCCAATCTTCTGGCACTTCCCCGGAATCCAGCGACGTCTGGAAAATAACCACCAAGGCATACACTATAACCTCCGCCATTTCTTTCAGAACCCTCGGATGCATTCCATCCAGTCCTGGGGACTTGTCCACAATCAGCCCCTCCAGTCTGTCGAGCACCGCCTCTCTAGTAACAGTAATGTCATTAAGACCCTCCAGTCCCACCACCTTTCCATCGCTAACACCCGGCAAATTATTCACGTCCTCCTCCGTGAAGACAGAAACAAAAAAGTTATTCAAGACCTTAGCCATATCCCCATCCCCTACCACTAGGTCCCCTTTCTCATCCTCTAAAGGACCAACGTTCACCCTAGCCAGCCTCTTCCTTTTTATATATTTATAAAACTCTTGCTATCCTTTTTTATATTAAGCGCTAGCCCAGCTTCATAGTTTCTCCTACCCTCCTTTATCAACTTCTTTGTCAATCTTTGTTGACATTTAAACCTCTCCCAATCCTCTTCTCGCCCACTGCTCTTAGCTACTCTAAATTCCTCCGCTTTTAATTTAACACTTTCCTTCACCTCCTTCGTTATCCACGGCTGATTATCTCTCCTCCTACTGTCCTTTTTGACCATCGGAATAAATTTTTGCTGAGCACCAAGAAAGATCTCCTTAAAGATCCTCCACTGCTCCTCAGCAGACCCTCCCTCCAACGCGCTCCCCCAGTCCATATTCGCCAATTCCTCTCTCATCCTACCATACTCCCCTCTATTCAAACAAAGGACGCGTGTCCGGGAATCCACTTTCTCCTCCTCCATCTGCACCAGAAACTCCACCATACAATGATCACTCTCCCCAAGAGAATCCTTCACCACAAGGTCCCTAATTCTACCCGCCTCATTACATAGCATAGTGGACAGTGAGGAAAGTTATCTCCAATTGCAATGGGATCTTGATCAATTGGGCCAGTGGGCTGACGAATGGCAGATGGAGTTTAATTTAGATAAATGTGAGGTGATGCATTTTGGTAGATTGAACCAGGGCAGGATTTACTCAGTTAATGGTAGGGCACTGGGGAGAGTTACAGAACAAAGAGATCTAGGGGTACAGGTTCATAGCTCCTTGAAAGTGGAGTCACAGGTGGACAGAGTGGTGAAGAAGGCATTCGGCATGGTTGGTTTCATCGGTCAGAACATTGAATACAGGAGTTGGGACGTCTTGTTGAAGTTGTACAAGACATTGGTAAGGCCACACTTGGAATACTGTGTACAGTTCTGGCCACCCTAATATAGAAAGGATATTATTAAACTAGAAAGAGTGCAGAAAAGATTTACTAGGATGCTACTGGGACTTGGTGGATTGAGTTCTGAGGAGAGGCTGGATAGACTGAGACTTTTTTCTCTGGAGCATAGGAGACTGAGGGATGATCTTATAGAGGTCCATAAAATAATGAGGGGCACAGATCAGCTAGATAGTCAATATCTTTTCCCAAAGGTAGGGGAGTCTAAAACTGGAGGATATAGGTATAAGGTGAGAGGGAAGAGATACAAAAGGGTCCAGAGGGGCAATTTTTTCACACAGAGGGTGGTGAGTGTCTGGAACAAGCTGTGATGTGGAGATGCCGGCGTTGGACTGGGGTGGGCACAGTAAGACGTCACACAACACCAGGTTAAAGTCCAACAGGTTTATGAGGAATCACGAGCTTTTGGAGCACTGCCCCTTCACAGAGGATGCAGCAAAGGCGGGGGGGGGGATGGATGTGTGATATCTCTCTGGGGAATTTTTCAAGCTGGGAATATTTCTATTACAGTAACCTCTGCAGGAATATCAGGGACAATATCAGAATAAAGTGGCAGCTGATCTTACTGGGTCTCAAAAATCTCCTCCTGACATGTAAATGGCAGGTGTGTGGGACACCTACTGACCACCATCTCTCCATTTCACTCCCTGTTCTCTTCCTGTCTCCCTCCCTCTGTCCCCCTCTCTATCCTTTTCTTCCTCCACCCTCTCTCTCTCTGTCTCCTGCTGTGACCTTTGAGGTTCCTGATGACCAGGCCCTGTATATATTGATAAATTGGGGTGAGTAAGGGTGTTGCAGTGATCCAGTGTTTGGTGATTATTTGATTGGGGGGTGCTGCAGTTAGTCCAACGCGAAACTGCTGTTTTGAGAGGATGGGGCGTCTAGACATGTTTCACTGCAAGGTGACAATGTGACTAGACGAATAGTCCAAAGGTTCAATTGCGCAGCGAGGGGGCAGCTGGAGAATTTTAATGAAGTTTAAAGGGAAAGGTTTGGAAGGAATGAATTGGTCTGTTGCTGAAACTGACTTTCAGACTGTCAGCTTCTTAGAAATTTGTAGCTTTTCCATTTGTATTGCCTCTTTACAACGTGAGAAAACCTCTCAAACTGCTTCAGAATTGAGCCCAGCCTCAGAAGGAGATATAAATTCAGAAAGGGAGGGAGTGCGGTATGAGGAACGGATCAGGATATTTCACTTGGGTGAGGGGAGATTGGCTGATTATTAAATTGCATTAGAAAGTCCTCTTTCCCTGAAATGAACCTATTCCTCCGTATTTTGGTGTTATTAATTCTGTGGAGCAGGTTCCAATAACCACTCTCTGCTTCCAGTCACTATTTCAATGTCATCTTTCAGTAAACAATTGTAGCTGAGATGAATGGCACTCTGGACAAGAAACAACATGAGCTGAGGCTAAGCTGACTGGGTGGACGTGCACTCGGCAGAGAGAGGGAATTCCAGCCACCAAGGACACAGTCAACAAAACACCATCCAAGATTGGGAATAGCCCAGAGAGAGATGATCCAGAAACACAGCAACTAAACTTGGCATGGTTGAGGGAATGTTAGACTCAGTGTGCTGATTGTGCAGGAGGCAGGGTGGGTGAGAGATCAGAGGGTGGGAGGCACAGAGCAGCGTCTGTGAGCTGAGCTGACACAGGGACTGCTGGGTTTGGGGTGAGCTGAGCTTTATGGAAGGACAGCAGAACAGCAAGGACTGGACAGTCAACTCGAGATCTGAGAGAGGGCCAGAGGACAACTCAGCACAGACAACCTGCTGACACTGCGGCACTCCCTCAGCGCTGACCCTCTGACAGTGCAGCACTCCCTCAGCACTGACCCTCTGACTGTGCGGCACTCCCTCAGCACTGACCCTCTGACAGTGCGGCACTCCCTCAGCACTGACCCCCTGACACTGCGGCACTCCCTCAGCACTGACCCTCTGACAGTGCGGCACTCCCTCAGCACTGACCCTCTGACAGTGCGGCACTCCCTCAGCACTGACCCTCTGACAGTGCGGCACTCCCTCAGCACTGACCCCCTGACCGTGCGGCACTCTCGAACCTCTGCCTGAATGAAAATGTTCACTGTCTCTTGGGATAGTCAACACGGTTTTGTGAAGGGTGGGTTGTGCCTCACAAACCTTATAGAGTTCTTTGAGAAGGTGACCAAAGAGGTGGATAAGGGTAAAGCAGTTGACGTGGTGTATATGGATTTTAGCAAAGCGTTTAATAAGGTTCCCCATGGTAGGCTACTGTAGAAAATGCAGATGCATGGGATTGAGGGTGATTTAGCAGTTTGGATCAGGAATTGGCTAGCTGATAGAAGACAGAGGGTGGTGGTTGATGGGAAATATTCAACCTGGAGTTCAGTTACAAGTGGTGTACCTCAGGGATCTGTTTTGGGGCCACTGCTGTTGTCATTTTTATAAATGATCTAGATGAGGGTGTAGAAGGATGGATTAGTAAATTTGCTGATGACACCAAAGTCAGAGGAGTTGTAGACAGTGAGGATGGGTGTTACAGTTTGCAGAGGGACATAGATAAGCTGCAGAGCTGGGCTGAGAGGTGGCAGATGGAGTTTAATACGGAAAAGTGTGAAGTGATTCACTTTGGTAAGAGTAACAGGATTACAGAATATAGGGCTAATGGAAGGACTCTTGGTCGTGTCGACGAGCAGAGAGATCTCGGGGTACAGGTGCATAGATCCCTGAAAGTTGGCACCCAGGTTGATAAGGTTGTTAAGAAGGCGTACGGTGTGTTAGCTTTTATTGGTAGAGGGATTGAATTTCGGATCCGTGAGATCATGTTACAACTGTACAAAACTCTGGTGTGGCCGCACTTGGAGTATTGCATACAGTTCTGGTCGCCGCATTATAAGAAAGATGTGGAAGCATTGGAAAGGGTGCAGAGGACGTTTACCAGGATGTTGCCTGGTATGGTGGGAAGGTCTTATGAGGAAAGGCTGAGGGACTTGAGGTTATTTTCACCGGAGAGAAGAAGGTTGCGAGGTGACCTAATTTAGGCATACAAGATGATCAAAGGATTAGATAGGGTGGACAGTGAGAGCCTTTTACCTCGGATGGTGATGGCTAACACGAGGGGACATAGCTTTAAATTAAGGGGTGGTAATTATGGGACGGATGTCAGAGGTAGGTTCTTTACTCAGAGGGTAGTAAGGGTGTGGAATGCCCTGCCTGCAGCAGTTGTGGACTCACCAACTTTAAGGGCGTTCAAATGGTCAGTGGATAGGTATATGGATAACATTGGAATAGTTTAGGTTAGAGAGTCATTAGATTGGTTCCACTGGTTGGCACAACAGCGAGGGCCGAAGGGCCTGTACTGCGCTGGAATGTTCTATGTTCTGAGTTCTGGTGGTCACGGATCCTGGCTGACCTCGCAGATGTAAATGTTCTCTGAGTCAGAATGTCTCCTTGTATCAAGAGCAGAACCAGGGAAAATGTCATCTGCAGCATAATGAGACGAGATTTAATCCAGCTGCTATTCAGTTCGTACAAATTATTGAGTTTATTTCATCTCTAACCCCATGCTGTACCTGTCCTGGGAGTGTTTGATGGGGGGACAGTGTAGAGGGAGCTTTACTCTGTATCTAACCCCGTGCTGTACCTGTCCTGGGAGTGTTTGATGGGGACAGTGTAGAGGGAGCTTTACTCTGTATCTAACCCCGTGCTGTACCTGTCCTGGGAGTGTTTGATGGGGGGACAGTGTAGAGGGAGCTTTACTCTGTATCTAACCCCGTGCTGTACCTGTCCTGGGAGTGTTTGATGGGGGACAGTGTAGAGGGAGCTTTACTCTGTATCTAACCCCGTGCTGTACCTGTCCTGGGAGTGTTTGATGGGGACAGTGTAGAGGGAGCTTTACTCTGTATCTAACCCCGTGCTGTACCTGTCCTGGGAGTGTTTGATGGGGGGACAGTGTAGAGGGAGCTTTACTCTGTATCTAACCCCGTGCTGTACCTGTCCTGGGAGTGTTTGATGGGGGACAGTGTAGAGGGAGCTTTACTCTGTATCTAACCCCGTGCTGTACCTGTCCTGGGAGTGTTTGATGGGGGACAGTGTAGAGGGAGCTTTACTCTGTATCTAACCCCGTGCTGTACCTGTCCTGGGAGTGTTTGATGGGGACAGTGTAGAGGGAGCTTTACTCTGTATCTAACCCCGTGCTGCCCCTGTCCTGGGAGTGTTTGATGGGGGACAGTGTAGAGGGAGCTTTACTCTGTATCTAACCCCGTGCTGTACCTGTCCTGGGAGTGTTTGATGGGGGACAGTGTAGAGGGAGCTTTACTCTGTATCTAACCCCGTGCTGCCCCTGTCCTGGGAGTGTTTGATGGGGGGACAGTGTAGAGGGAGCTTTACTCTGTATCTAACCCCGTGCTGTACCTGTCCTGGGAGTGTTTGATGGGGGGGACAGTGTAGAGGGAGCTTTACTCTGTATCTAACCCCGTGCTGTACCTGTCCTGGGAGTGTTTGATGGGGGGACAGTGTAGAGGGAGCTTTACTCTGTATCTAACCCCGTGCTGTACCTGTCCTGGGAGTGTTTGATGGGGACAGTGTAGAGGGAGCTTTACTCTGTATCTAACCCCGTGCTGTACCTGTCCTGGGAGTGTTTGATGGGGACAGTGTAGAGGGAGTTTTACTCTGTATCTAACCCCGTGCTGTACCTGTCCTGGGAGTGTTTGATGGGGGACAGTGTAGAGGGAGCTTTACTCTGTATCTAACCCCGTGCTGTACCTGTCCTGGGAGTGTTTGATGGGGGGACAGTGTAGAGGGAGTTTTACTCTGTATCTAACCCCGTGCTGTACCTGTCCTGGGAGTGTTTGATGGGGGACAGTGTAGAGGGAGCTTTACTCTGTATCTAACCCCATGCTGTACCTGTCCTGGGAGTGTTTGACACTCCCTCAGTACTGACCCTCTGACAGTGCGGCACTCCCTCAGCACTGACCCTCTGACAGTGCGGCACTCCCTCAGCACTGACCCTCTGACAGTGCGGCACTCCCTCAGCACTGACCCTCTGACAGTGCGGCACTCCCTCAGCACTGGCCCCCTGACAGTGCGGCACTCCCTCAGCACTGGCCCTCTGACAGTGCGGCACTCCCTCAGCACTGGCCCTCTGACAGTGCGGCACTCCCTCAGCACTGACCCTCTGACAGTGCGGCGCTCCCTCAGCACTGACCCTCTGACAGTGCGGCGCTCCCTCAGCACTGACCCTCTGACAGTGCGGCGCTCCCTCAGCACTGACCCTCTGACAGTGCGGCGCTCCCTCAGCACTGACCCTCTGACAGTGCGGCGCTCCCTCAGCACTGACCCTCTGACAGTGCGGCGCTCCCTCAGCACTGACCCTCTGACAGTGCGGCGCTCCCTCAGCACTGACCCTCTGACAGTGCGGCGCTCCCTCAGCACTGACCCTCTGACAGTGCGGCGCTCCCTCAGCACTGACCCTCTGACAGTGCGGCGCTCCCTCAGCACTGACCCTCTGACTGCGGCACTCCCTCAGCACTGACCTTCTGACAGTGCGGCACTCCCTCAGCACGGACCATCCGAGTATGAACCATCCGAGATGTCCTCCCGCAGGCCAGCTGTGATATTCTCCTTAACCAGTAGTGCAACTCCCCCACCCGATTTACATCTCCCTCCATCCCGCCTGAAACATCAGTATCCTGAAATGTTAAGCTGCCAATCCTGTCCTTCCCTTAACCAAGTCTCTGTAATGAAAACAACATCATCGTTCCTAATACTAATCCAAGCTCTAAGTTCAGCTGCCTTACTTGTTACATTTCTCGCATTGAAATAAATACAGTTCAGTCCACCAGACCCTCTCTGATTTGCAATCCCACCCTGCCTGCTGTTTCTCTGAGTTTTACTGGCCCAACTCTCTTGAACCCCTTCAGCTAATTCACTTTGCTTGGGTTCCCCCTCTAACCTCCCGCTGCCAAACTAGCTTAAATACTCCCGTGACACTCACAAACCCGGTCCAACACACACAAGGAATGAGAGGAATTTCAATCACACAGTTTGTGTTTCAAAGTAAATGGGGGTCTCAGTGTGTGGCAGTGGGAGTGTTTCAGGGACCACCTGACACTTAATCCCAAAACACAGCTTTGGAAAAAAACTGGGAAACCCCCCTCCAATCCGATCGTCCAATCACAGTGGGGTACACAGCGAAGGGTGGGGCGGGTAACCTGGCACCACTAAGCTCACAGGGTCAACTCACACTGAGAGACCCCAACACAGAACCCAGATCAACTATCTCAGTACAGGACAGAGGGAGTGCCGCACTGTCAGAGGGTCAGTGCTGAGGGAGTGCCGCACTGTCAGAGGGTCAGTGCTGAGGGAGTGCCGCACTGTCAGAGGGTCAGTGCTGAGGGAGTGCCGCACTGTCAGAGGGTCAGTGCTGAGGGAGTGCCGCACTGTCAGAGGGTCAGTGCTGAGGGAGTGCCGCACTGTCAGAGGGTCAGTGCTGAGGGAGTGCCGCACTGTCAGAGGGTCAGTGCTGAGGGAGTGCCGCACTGTCAGGGGGTCAGTGCTGAGGGAGTGCCGCACTGTCAGAGGGTCAGTGCTGAGGGAGTGCCGCACTGTCAGAGGGTCAGTGCTGAGGGAGTGTCAAACACTCCCAGGACAGGTACAGCACGGGGTTAGATACAGAGTTATGAACCATTTGCTGTTCCTAATCTCCACCCACAACGATTCCACCCTCTGCTCCTTGGCTCCAATATCATCCCTTGCTACCACCTTGATGCTATCCTTAATCAGCAGAGCTACGCCCCCCCCTTTTCCCTCCTGCCTATCCTTCCTAAACACTTGATAGCCCTGTACATTCAGCTCCCAGTCCCTGTCACCCTGCAGCCACGTCTCTGTAATGGCCACCAGATCGTATCCATTTGTGCTGATCTGCGCCACCAGCTCATCCACTTTATTCCGAATGCTTCGTGCATTCAGATAAAGCGCTTTCATCCCAGCCTTCACCAGGACCCTATTTGCCGTAACGCCACCAACTATACTCACGCCCCCTACTCCCTTTATTATTGGGACATCCTCGGCCTCTTCCCTTACCTGTACCCTATCCTTAACTTTAGACCTCGTAACGTCACCTACCCTCGCACCCTCCCCCCTCAATTAGTTTAAAGCCCTGAGAGAGGCAAGGGAGGAAATTGCTGGAAAAATCTTTGTATCCTCACTGGCTACAGGGGAGATCCCAGAGGATTCAAAGAAATCATAGAACCCTACAGTGCAGAAGGAGGCCATTTGGCCCATCGAGTCTGCACCGAGCACAGCCCCACCCAGGCCCTACCCCCATATCCCTACATATTTTACCCACTAATCCTTCTCACCTACACATCTCACAACTCTAACCCGCACACCTTTGGGCTGTGGAAGGAAACCGGAAAACCCACGCAGACTCCAGGAGAATGTGCAAACTCCACACAGACAGTGAGCCGAGCCAGGAATCGAACCCAGGTCCCTGGAGCTGTGAAGCAGCAGTGCTAACTACTGTGCTACCGTACCACCCAGGTCCCTTCCTGGGGTGGATAGGCCGTAGGTTGGTGCAGGTTAGATGGGCTGAATGGCCTCTTTCTGTACTATCGGGATTCTATAATACTGCATACATTTAGAAATGTAATATATCAAAACATAGAAGATAGGAGCAGGAAGAGGCCATTGGCCCTTTGAGTCTGCTCCATCATTCATCACCATCATGGCTGATCATCCAACTCAATGGCCTAATCCTGCTTTCTCCCCATTACCTGTGACCCCATTCACCCCAAGTGCTCTATCCAGCCGCCTCTTGAATACATTCAACATTTTGGTATCAACTACAAAGCCTTCGACACTGTAAGCCGACAAGGCCTGTGGAGGATCATGTCAAAGTTCGGCCGCCCTCCCAAATTCATTCAGATGGTGCGCCAGTTCCATGATGACATGATGGCCAGAGTACTAGATGGCGGAGAATGCTCTGAGGCATTCCCAGTCACCAAAGGCGTCAAACAGGGCTGTGTGCTTGCACTCACACTGTTCAGCATGATGTTTACTGCCATGCTGAATGATGCCTCCCAGGACAGTGTTGCTGGAATCAGCCTCAAGTAGAGTGGATGGGAAGCTCTTCAAGCTATTACCAAAGTGAACATAGAACATAGAACATAGAACATTACAGCGCGGAACAGGCCCTTCGGCCCACAATGTTGCGCCGACCAGTCTTATTTTTAAAAAAAAACATTGACCCACTAATCTAAACCAATCCCTTTTCGTCCATAAACCTATCCACCAATCTCTTAAACGCCCCCAAACTAGGCGCATTTACAACTGCAGCAGGCAGGGCATTCCAGTCCCTCACCAACCTCTGGGTAAAGAACCTGCCCCTGACATCCGTCCTATAACTACCCCCCCTTAGTTTAAAGCCATGCCCCCTCGTGCTAGATTTCTCCAAAGTGAAAGAGACTGTTCTGAGAGATTTCCTCTTTGCCAATGACTGTGCCTTGTATGCTGGCTCAGAGCCAGAGATGCAATTCAGTATGGACAAATTTTCCACAGCTTGTGACAACTTTGGATTCACCATCAGCATTAAAAAGACTGAAGTCATGCATCAGCCTGTTCCTCATGCACCGTACACAGAACCCATAATCACAGTCAAAGGGTAGAAACTACAGACAGTGGACCAGTTCACTTATTTTGGCAGCACCCTCTCCCAAGCAGTGACTATTGATACAGAAGTTAACTGCAGAATAGCAAAGGCAAGTTCTGCTTTCAGTAGACTGCGCTCCACTGTATGGGAACATCGAGGAATCAGACCAGCAACAAAACTGAAGGTCTACAGCGCCGCGGTACTCACTACCCTCCTGTATGCCTGTGAAACATGGACTGTGTATCGAAGGCGTGCAAGACAGCTCAATCATTTCCACATGACTTGTCTTCACAGAAGATTACGCATCCGATGGCAAGACAAAGCACCAGACACTGAAGTTCTCTCTAGAGCAAGTCTACTATCAGTCCACACACTGCTGATGAGAGCGCAGACCCGGTGGGCAGGTCATGTCATCCGTATGTCAGACAAGCGCATATCCAAGCAGCTCCTTTTTGAGGAACTCTCTGCTGGAAGACGCTCACATGGAGGGCAGAAGAAACGTTTCAAAGACACACTCAAAGCCTCCCTGAAGTCGCTTGACATAGATGTGACCACCTGGGAAACGCTGGCACAAAACCGCCCTACCTGGTGCTGCCTCATCCACAAAGGCTGTCAAGCTCACGAAGCAAGGTGCATTGCTGAAGCACAACTTAAGCACGAGCTGCGCAAGTCCAGAGTCACCAGCGCAATAACTACACTGTCTACACAAATCCGTCCAATATGTGCCAGGACATTCTGTACCCGAATTGGTCTGATCAGTCATCTTCAGACACACCACAACCAGCCTCAAAATGACTAATGGTGTCAAGGTCCTCATCGATGACGATGGACAAGCAACAAATACATCCAATGTTTTCACATCAACTCCTTCCTGTGGGAATGAATTCCACAGGCTCACCACTCTTTGGGTGAAGAAATGTCTCCTCACCTCCATCCTAAATGGTCTATCCTGAATCCTCAGACTGTGACCCCTGGTTCTGGACTCCCCCACCATTGAGAACATCCTCCCTGCATCTACCCTGTCTAGTCCTGTTAGAATTTTATAAGTGTCTATGAGATTCTCCCCCCCCATTCATCTGAACTCCAGTGAAAATAATCCTAACCTGGTCAATCTCTCCTCATACTAGTGGATCACTTGAATCCCAAGGAGTGAAACACCTTATGTTCACCTGTGCCAAATTCAAAGGTAAAATCTTAGGGTTGAGACCTTGGAGTTCACCTTGGACTTTCTGGCTTGGGTCATATCTGGGAGCAACACATCCTTGGAACCAATGAGTGAGCAGGTTGTATTAGAGTTGGTATTGTGTAATGTGGCAGAGAAAAGGCACCTCCAGGTGGCAACAAGCACAATATGATTAAATTTTACATCCAGCTTGAAAGAGAGAAGGGTGGGTCTGAGACTAATATTTTAAACATAAATAAAGGTAACTCTGTGCGTATGAAAACTGAGCTAGCTGCAGTGAACTGGGACACTAGACTAGAGAATAGATCAATAGAGAAACAGTAGCAGAGATTTAAGAGGCTATTTCAGAATAAGAATATTGCTACCACACAGAAAAATTCTCAAGGGAGAATCCATCATCCATGCTTAATGGAAGAAGTTAAGGAAAGCATCAAACTTCAGGGAAAAACTTATCACTTGGTCAGACTATAAATTACAGCAGAGTTTCCCACACCAGCAGATAGAACATAGAACATAGAACATAGAACACTACAGCACAAACAGGCCCTTCGGCCCACAAGTTGCACCAATCACATCATCACCTACCAACCTACAGACCTATCTATAACCCTCAATCTCATTAAACCCCATATACTCATCCAGAAGTCTTTTAAAAGACCCCAGCGAGTTCGCCTCCACCACCACTGACGGCAGCCGATTCCATTCACTCACCACCCTCTGAGTGAAAAACTTACCCCTAACATCACTTCTGAACCTCCCTCCCCGCACCTTAAATCTGTGTCCTCTCGTAGCGACCATTTCAAACCGGGGAAATAGCCTCTGAGAATCCACCCTATCTATTCCTCTCAACATTTTGTAAACTTCTATCAGGTCGCCTCTCAACCTTCAATGCCCTTGGTTCAAGGGCAATTAGAGATGGGCAATAAATGCTGGCTCAGCCAGTGATACCCACATCCCCATGAATGAATAAGGAGTAAGAAATTAGGGGATGGAGACAAAGGTGCCCTGAAATGTAAATATAGATAGTAAGAGTTTCTACGGGGAAGTAAAGTGAACGTTAGCCCTTGTAAATGGTAGGAATAACAGCAAAATGGGCTATTATTTAAATAGTAAAAAATTGCAGCATGCTGCTGTGCAGAGGGACCTGGGTGTCCTTGTGTAGGAATCACAAGGAGTTGGTTTGTAGGTGCAGCAGGTAATGAAGAAGGCAAATGGAAATTTGTCCTTCATTGCTAGAGGGATGGAGTTTAAAAACAGTGAGGTTATGTTGCAGCTGTATAAGGTGCTGGTGAGGCCACACCTGGAGTTACTGTGTACAGTTTTGGTCTCCTTACTTGAGAAAGGATATACTGACACTGGAGGGGGTGCAGAGGAGATTCACTAGGTTGATTCTGGAGTTGGGAGGGTCGGCTTATGAGGAGAGACTGAGTAGACTGGGGTTATACTCATTGGAATTCAGAAGAATGAGGGGAGATCTATTCACCACTTATATAGATGATCTGGAGGAGGGAACCGAGTGTATGGTGTCGAAATTTGCTGATGACACCAAGATTGGTGGAACGGCAAATTGTGCGGAGGGTGTGGAGAGTCTGCAGAAGGATCTAGATAGGCTGGGCGAATGGGCCAGGAACTGGCAAATGGAATTTAATGTTGGCAAATGTGAGGTTGTCCACTTTGGTAGGAATAATGGTAGGAAGGACTATTACTTACGTGGCGAAAAACTGCAGCAGGCGACGGTGCAGAGGGACCTCGGGGTCCTTGTGCATGAGTCGCAAAAACCCAGCCTGCAGGTGCAGCAGGTGGTCAGGAAGGTGAATGGGATGCTGGCCTTCATAGCGAGGGGGATTGAATATAAAAGTAGGGAGGTCTTGCTGCAGCTGTATAGGGCATTGGTGAGGCCGCAGCTGGAGTACTGTGTGCAGTTTTGATGCAGTTTGGGATGGATAGGATAGAGGTGGAGAGACTCTTCCCGCTCAGAAAGGATAGTAGGACTAGAGGGCACAGCCTCAAGATAAAGGGGGGACGGTTTAGAACGGAGTTGAGGAGGAACTTCTTCACTCAAAGGGTGGTGAATCTCTGGAATTCTCTGCCCGTTGAAGTGGTGGAGGCTGCCTCGCTAAATATTTTTAAGACGCGGGTTGATAGGTTTTTGATAAGCGAGGGGATTAAGGGTTATGGGGAGAGGGCGGGAAAGTGGAACTGAGCCACTTCAGATCAGCCATGATCTTATTGAATGGCGGGGCAGGCTCGAAGGGCCAGATGGCCTACTCCTGCTCCTATTTCTTATGTTCTTATGTTCTTATCTTATAGAAACATATAAGATTATGATGAGAATAGATAAGATAGAAGCAGGGAAGTTGTTTCCACTGGCGGGTGAGACTCGAACTAGGGGGCATAGCCTCAAAATAAGGGGAAGCAGATTTAGGACTGAGTTGAGGAGGAATTTCTTCACACAAAGGGTTGTGAATCTGTGGAATTCCCTGCCCAGTGAAGCAGTTGAGGCTCCCTCATTGAATGTTTTTAAGGCAAGGATAGATAGATTTTTGAACAGTAAAGGAATTAAGGGTTATGGTGAGCGGGTGGGTAAGTGGAGCTGAGTCCATGAAAAGATCAGCCATGATCTTATTGAATGGTGGAGCAGGCTCGAGGGGCCAAATGGCCTACTCCTGCTCCTAGTTCTTATGTTCTTTAAAGATAAGAATGGGGAGTTAATAATAAGGAAATGGCAGATGAAATGAGTAAACATTTTGCTTTGGTTTTCACTATCGAGCATTATCAGTAACATTCTAGTAACAGCTGTAAATGGGGAGGTGGAAAGGACAGAGGAACTTGGTGAAATTATAATCACTAGGGAAGTGTACTGAGCAAACTAAGGGAGCTACAGGCCAACAAATCTCCATATCCTGATGGACTTCATCCTATAGGATCGGTAAGGATCGGCAACACCACCTCCTCCACAATCAACACCGGTGCCCCACAAGGCTGTGTTCTCAGCCCCCTACTATACTCCTTATACACCTGTGACTGTGCGGCAAATTCCCCTCCAATTTGATTTTCAAGTTTGCTGATGACACCACCGTAGTGGGTTGGATCTCAAACAGAGTACAGGAATGAGATCGAGAATCTGGTGAACTGGTGCGGTGACAATAATCTCTCCCTCAATGTCAACAAGACGACAGAGATTGTCATCGACTTTAGGAAGCGTAAAGGAGAACATGCCCCTGTCTACGTGAATGGGGATGAAGTAGAAAGGGTCGAGAACTTCAAGTTTTTAGGTGTCCAGATCACCAACAACCTGTCCTGATCCCCCCCCCATGCTGACACTATAGTTAAGAAAGCCCCACCAACACCTCTACTTTCTCAGAAGACTAAGGAAATTTGGCATGTCAGCTACGACTCTCGCCAATTTTCACAAGAACCATAGAAAGCGTTCTTTCTGGTTGTATCACAGCTTAGTATGGGGTCCTGCTCTGCTCAAGACCGCAAGAAACTACAAAGGATGGTGAACAAAGCCTAATCCAAGAACAGCTTCTTCCCTGCTGCTGTCAGACTTTTGAATAGACCTACCTTGCATTAAGTTGATCTTTCTCTATAAGAACATAAGAAATAGGAGCAGGAGTAGGCTATCTAGCCCTTCGAGCCTGCCCCGCCATTCAATAAGATCATGGCTGATCTGAAGTGGCTCAGTTCCACTTTCCCGCTTTCTCCCCATAACCCTTAATTCCCTTGCCTACCAAAAACCTATCTACCTGTGACTTAAATATATTCAGCGAGGCAGCCTCCACCACTTCAACAGGCAGAGAATTCCAGAGATTCACCACCCTTTGAGTGAAGAAGTTCCTCCTCAACTCCATTCTAAACTGCGCCCCCCCTTATCTTGAGGCTGTGCCCTCTAGTCCTACTGTCCTTCCTGAGCGGGAAGAATCTCTCTACCTCTACCCTATCGATCCCCTTCATTATCTTATACATCTCTATAAGATCCCCTCTCATCCTTCTAAACTCCAACGAGTACAGACCCAGTCTATTTAGTCTCTCTTCATAGTCCAACCCCCTCATCTCAGGTATCAGCCTAGTGAACCTCCTCTGCACTCCCTCCAAGGCCAAAATATCTTTGCGCAGGTGCAGCGACCAAAACTGCACACAGTACTCCAGCTGCGGCCTCACCAGTGCCCTATACAGCTGCAGCAAGACCTCCCTACTTTTATATTCAATCCCCCTCGCTATAAACGCCAACATCCCATTCGCCTTCTTGATCACCTGCTGCACCTGCAGACTGGGTTTTTGCGACTCATGCACAAGGACCCCCAGGTCCCTCTGCACCGTAGCATGCTGCAGCTTTTCACCCTTTAAATAGTAATCCCTCCTACTATTATTTCTGCCAAAGTGGATAACCTCACACTTGCTAACATTGTACTCCATCTGCCAGGTCCTCGCCCACTCACTCAGCCTATCCAGATCCCTCTGCAGACTTTCCACACCCTCCGCACAATTCGCTTTTCCACTCATCTTCGTGTCATCAGCAAATTTTGCAAATTTACGCCCTAGCTATGACTGTAACACTACGTTCTGCTCTCTCTCCTTTCCTTCCCTATCGCTGGTATGCTTCTAGTGCACAAGAAAGAAAAGTTTTCACCGTATGCTAATACATCTGACAATAATAAATCAGATCAAGATGGTTTTGTGAAAGGGAAATCATGTTTAACTGATTTATTCAAATTCTTTGGAGGAATGATATGCTGCAGATGAAGGGCCAGCTGTAGATTTTGAGGAAGTATTTGATAAGTTGCCCCATCAATAAGGTGATGGAGATGGAGAATGAATGTTGTCAGGGGTGCACGGAGAGAAGATTGTTAAGCTCACAGGAAGTGGGTATTTTTCTGATTGGAAGCTATGAATCCCACAGGGGTTTTTGCCGAGGCCAGAACTTTTTCAGTGGGGGTGGCGATACAGCCACTGGTTTAGTAATCCAGAGATCCAGGGTAATGATCCAGGGACTGGGTTCGAATCCCACTACAGCACATGGTAAATGTGGAATCAAGAAAAATCTGTCAACCATTGTCGATGGTTGTAAAAACTCATCTGGTTCACTAAAGTCCGTTAGGGAAGGAAATCTGCCGTCCTTACCCAGTCTGGCCTACATGTGACTCCAGAGCCCCAGCAATGTGGTTGATTTTTAATTACCTTTTTAAACAGCTGAGCTCAGTGTATCCAACCATTACAGAGAGATAAAAAGGAATGAAGCTTGACAGACCACCCGGCATCAACTGAGACATTGGAAAATGGCAAACCCAACCCCGTCAACCCAAAGTCCTCCTCACTAACATCTGGGAGCTTGTGCTAAAACTGGGAGTGCTGTCTCACAGACTGGTCAAGTAACAGCCTGATACGGTCATCATACTCTCAGAGTATTAGACCTTATAGAGGCCATCGTCACTATTCCTGGGAATATACAGCTGAGGTAGCAGCAGCACAGCGATATACAGTCAGGAGGGAGTTACCCTGGGAATCCTCAACATTGACTCTGGACCCCATGAACTCTCATCGCACCAGATCAGACATGGACAAGGAAACCTCCTGCTGGTTATCACGTACCGTCCCCCCCTCAGCTGAGGAATCGGCACTCCACCATATTGAACACCACTTGGAGGAAGCACTGAGGGTGGAGAGGGTGCAGAACGTGCTCTGGGTGGGGTTTCACTGTCCATCTCCAAGAGTGTCTCAGAGAGATATCACCACAGACCCAGCTGCCGGCTCCTAAAGGACATCACTGCGAGACTGGGACTGGGCAGGGGGTGAGGGAAAAGCAGACTGACCTCTTCCTCACCTGCCTGCCGCAGGTGTCCATGACAGGATCGGTAAGAGTGAGCACCGCACAGTCCTATCTTCACACTGAGAATCACCTCCATGGTGTTGTGTAGCACTATCACCGTCCTCAATAGGACAGACTTCAAACTGATCTAACAGCTCCAGGCTGGGTGTCCATGTGGACCATCAGCCCCGGGGCTGTATTCCAGCACAATCTGTAACCCCATGGCCCGGAATATCCCCCACTCAAACATTACCAACAAGCCAGGGGATCAACCCTGGGTCAATGGAGGGGGCAGGAGGGCACGTCAAGAGCAGCATCAGGCATACCGAAAAATGAGGTGTCCCCCTGGTGAAGCTACAACACAGGAATACTTGCAGCTAAACGGCATAAACAGCAAATGACAGACAGAGCGAAGGGTCCCACAATCAAAGGATCAGATCCAAGCTCTGCCACATCGAACTGTGAAAGGTGATGGACAATTAAACAACTCACTGCAGGAGGAAACTCCACAAATATCCCCATCCTCAATGACAGAGGAGCCCAGCACGTCAGTGTAAAAGATAAGGCTGAAGTATTCACAGCAATCTTCAGCCAGAAGTACCGAGCGGATAATCCATCTCCGCATCCTCCAGTGGTCCCCAACATCTCAGATACCAGTCTCCAGGCAATTCCATTCGCTCCCCGTGATATCAAGAAACAGTTGGAGGCACTGGATGCTGCAAAGGGAATGGGTCCTGATAACATTCCGGCAATAGCACTGAAGACTTGTGTTCCAGAACTTGCTGCTCCCCTAGCCAAGCTCTTCCAGCACAGTTACAACACTGGCATCTATCCAACAATGTGGAAGATTGTCCAGGTATGTCCTGTACACATAAAACAGGACAAATCCAACCCAGCCAATTACTGCCCAATCAGTCTACTCTCGATCATCAGTAAAGTGATGGAAGGGGTCATCGACAGCGCGATCCAGCAGCACCTGCTCAGTGACGCCCAGTTTGGGTTTCACCAGGGGGTCACTCAGCTCCTGACCTCATCACAGCCTTGGTTCAAACATGGACAAAAGAGCTGAACTCCAGAGGTGAGGTCAGAGTTACAGCCCTCGATATCAAGGCTGCAATCGACCGAGTGTGGTATCAAGGAGCCCGAGCGAAACTGGAATCATTGGGTATCGGGGGAAACCTCTCCGCTGGGTGGAGTCATACCTGGTACATAGGAAGATGGTTGTGGTTCTGGAGGGTCAGTCATCCCAGCTCCAGGACATCTCTGCAGGAGTCCCTCAGGATAGTGTCCTAGGCCCAACAATCTTCAGCTGCTTCATCAATGACCTTCCCTCCATCGTAAGGTCAGAGTGGGGATGTTCGCTGATGAATGCACAATGTTCAGCACCATTCCCCACTCCTCAGAGACTGAAGCAGTCCCTGTTCAAATACAACAAGATCTGGACAGTATCCGGGTTTGGGCTGACAAGTGGCAAGTGTCTATCTCAGCTTTGAACACACTTATTGACCCAGCCTGGATGGCTGGCTGTGATAAAGAACTCCACAGATTCCCTACTCTCTGAGAGAGACCGAATTATCCTCATCTCTGCCTTCAGTGGGTGACCCCGTACTCTGAGCTAACATCCCAGACTCTCCCACAAGGGGAAACAACGTCTCAGCATGTGTCTCAGTAAGATCACCTCTCCTTCTGAACTCCAATAAATACAGGCCCAATCTGCCTAATTTCTCCTCATAAGAAAATCCCTCCATATCCGTGATCAACCGAGTCAACCTCCTCTCGACAGCCTCCATTGGCAGGATATCCCGATTTTTATATCCATTCCCTATGGGATAAAGGCTAACATTACATTTCCCTAATCCTCGCTGAAGCTGCAGGCTAGCTTCCTGGGATTTATGCGTGAGGACCCCCCAATCCCTCTGTGCTGCAGCTTTCTGCAGTCTTTCTCCATTTAAATCATATCCAGCTCCTTTATTCTTCCTCCTTCTGCATCAATCCTGGTCCACTCCTCCATCAACCCCCCTCACCCCTGTCTCACAGCACCAATCCCTGCCTTCACACAAGGGGCAATACCTGCCCCTGTCCCTCCCCCCTCACCATTCAACACCTCAAACAGGATTTGAGAAGGAGCGTTGAACTGGCACCTCCTTCAATGACCTCTCACTGGATTCACCGCCCCCAATGCTCTCTACACTGGCAAAATTAAACACAGAGAAGCTGATTGCTTTGTGGAACACCATTACCCTGCCCAAAATCCATTCCAACTCGGGAAAATTACACCATGGAGTTAAAGATAGAGTAAAGCACCCTCAACTGGGCAGCACTCCCTCAGCACTGACCCTCTGACAGTGCGGCACTCCCTCAGCACTGACCCTCTGACAGTGCGGCGCTCCCTCAGTACTGACCCTCTGACAGTGTGGCACTCCCTCAGCACTGACCCTCTGACAGTGCGGCACTCCCTCAGCACTGACCCTCTGACAGTGCGGCACTCCCTCAGCACTGACCCTCTGACAGTGCGGCACTCCCTCAGTACTGACCCTCTGACAGTGCGGCACTCCCTCAGCACTGACCCTCTGACAGTGCGGCACTCCCTCAGCACTGACCCTCTGACAGTGCGGCACTCCCTCAGCACTGACCCTCTGACAGTGCGGCACTCCCTCAGCACTGACCCTCTGACAGTGCGGCGCTCCCTCAGCACTGACCCTCTGACAGCGCGGCACTCCCTCAGCACTGACCCTCTGACAGCGCGGCACTCCCTCAGCACTGACCCTCTGACAGTGCGGCACTCCCTCAGCACTGACCCTCTGACAGTGCGGCGCTCCCTCAGCACTGACCCTCTGACAGTGCGGCGCTCCCTCAGTACTGACCCTCTGACAGTGCGGCACTCCCTCAGCACTGACCCTCTGACAGTGCGGCACTCCCTCAGCACTGACCCTCTGACAGTGCGGCGCTCCCTCAGTACTGACCCTCTGACAGTGCAGCACTCCCTCAGCACTGACCCTCTGACAGTGCGGCACTCCCTCAGCACTGACCCTCTGACAGTGTGGCGCTCTTGAACCTCTGCCTGAATGAAAGTGCTGTGAGTTCTGGTGGTCACGGATCCTGGCTGACCTCGCAGATGTAAATGTTCTCTGAGTCAGAATGTCTCCTTGTATCAAGAGCAGAACCAGGGAAAATGTCATCTGCAGCATAATGAGACGAGATTTAATCCAGCTGCTATTCAGTTCGTACAAATTATTGAGTTTATTTAATCTCTAACCCTGTGCTGTACCTGTCCTGGGAGTGTTTGATGGGGGACAGTGTAGAGGGAGCTTTACTCTGTATCTAACCCCGTGCTGTACCTGTCCTGGGAGTGTTTGATGGGGGGACAGTGTAGAGGGAGCTTTACTCTGTATCTAACCCCGTGCTGTACCTGTCCTGGGAGTGTTTGATGGGGGACAGTGTAGAGGGAGCTTTACTCTGTATCTAACCCCATGCTGTACCTGTCCTGGGAGTGTTTGATGGGGGACAGTGTAGAGGGAGCTTTACTCTGTATCTAACCCCATGCTGTACCTGTCCTGGGAGTGTTTGATGGGGGGACAGTGTAGAGGGAGCTTTACTCTGTATCTAACCCCATGCTGTACCTGTCCTGGGAGTGTTTGATGGGGGACAGTGTAGAGGGAGCTTTACTCTGTATCTAACCCCGTGCTGTACCTGTCCTGGGAGTGTTTGATGGGGGACAGTGTAGAGGGAGCTTTACTCTGTATCTAACCCCGTGCTGTACCTGTCCTGGGAGTGTTTGATGGGGGGACAGTGTAGAGGGAGCTTTACTCTGTATCTAACCCCGTGCTGTACCTGTCCTGGGAGTGTTTGATGGGGGACAGTGTAGAGGGAGCTTTACTCTGTATCTAACCCCGTGCTGTACCTGTCCTGGGAGTGTTTGATGGGGGGACAGTGTAGAGGGAGCTTTACTCTGTATCTAACCCCGTGCTGTACCTGTCCTGGGAGTGTTTGATGGGGGACAGTGTAGAGGGAGCTTTACTCTGTATCTAACCCCGTGCTGTCCCTGTCCTGGGAGTGTTTGATGGGGGACAGTGTAGAGGGAGCTTTACTCTGTATCTAACCCCGTGCTGTACCTGTCCTGGGAGTGTTTGATGGGGGACAGTGTAGAGGGAGCTTTACTCTGTATCTAACCCCATGCTGTACCTGTCCTGGGAGTGTTTGATGGGGGACAGTGTAGAGGGAGCTTTACTCTGTATCTAACCCCATGCTGTACCTGTCCTGGGAGTGTTTGATGGGGGGACAGTGTAGAGGGAGCTTTACTCTGTATCTAACCCCATGCTGTACCTGTCCTGGGAGTGTTTGATGGGGGACAGTGTAGAGGGAGCTTTACTCTGTATCTAACCCCGTGCTGTACCTGTCCTGGGAGTGTTTGATGGGGGACAGTGTAGAGGGAGCTTTACTCTGTATCTAACCCCGTGCTGTACCTGTCCTGGGAGTGTTTGATGGGGGGACAGTGTAGAGGGAGCTTTACTCTGTATCTAACCCCGTGCTGTACCTGTCCTGGGAGTGTTTGATGGGGGACAGTGTAGAGGGAGCTTTACTCTGTATCTAACCCCGTGCTGTACCTGTCCTGGGAGTGTTTGATGGGGGGACAGTGTAGAGGGAGCTTTACTCTGTATCTAACCCCGTGCTGTACCTGTCCTGGGAGTGTTTGATGGGGGGACAGTGTAGAGGGAGCTTTACTCTGTATCTAACCCTGTGCTGTACCTGTCCTGGGAGTGTTTGATGGGGGGACAGTGTAGAGGGAGCTTTACTCTGTATCTAACCCCGTGCTGTACCTGTCCTGGGAGTGTTTGATGGGGGACAGTGTAGAGGGAGCTTTACTCTGTATCTAACCCCGTGCTGTCCCTGTCCTGGGAGTGTTTGATGGGGGACAGTGTAGAGGGAGCTTTACTCTGTATCTAACCCCGTGCTGTACCTGTCCTGGGAGTGTTTGATGGGGGGACAGTGTAGAGGGAGCTTTACTCTGTATCTAACCCCGTGCTGTACCTGTCCTGGGAGTGTTTGATGGGGGGACAGTGTAGAGGGAGCTTTACTCTGTATCTAACACTGCTGTTACCATAGAGACAGACCATGAACCGTTTCTGGGTCTATTGTCAGAATAGAGAATAAATCCCCGATGGCTTCAGCTAGAATGCGATGTTGAATGTTATTATTAGCCGCTTCCATTCTGGAACGCCGTTCCGGGACACCAACCATGGAATGAGAATCCTGAAATCATCTGGGATAAGGTCCTCAGATTTTCAGGTTTGAGGCCGGTACCACCCCATGGGGAGGGGTGGGTTTACCATGCCCACCCCGTGGGGAGGGGTGGGTTTACCATGTCCACCCCATGGGGAGTCTGGGTGGGTTTACCATGACCACCCCGTGGTGAGGGGTGGGTTTACCATGACCACCCCGTGGGGAGGGGTGGGTTTACCATGACCACCCCGTGGGGAGGGGTGGGTTTACCATGTCCACCCCATGGGGAGTCTGGGTGGGTTTACCATGACCACCCCGTGGTGAGGGGTGGGTTTACCATGACCATTCCAGCGAGTAGTTCCCCACAATGTACATAACAGCCATCCTGCGATCTCCAAAATGAAAATGCCAGCTCGAAGCTCTGTTTGATGGTCTGGTATTGATGGAGACATAGACAAGTTGTTACAAATATCCAAAACTTGCCCAGACAACCAGGAGGTGTGATCAGCTGCCTCATTACATCCCTGGGAATGGCCGGGAGACCCTGGGTGTGAGAGGAAGCAGATACAGCAGGACCATTTACAGGATCTGTTCCCCATATTGATTCATGGCCCCTCCAGGTGAATTAATCTTCTCCAGGAACCTCCACCACTTGTCTGAACACCAGAGAAAGGCTGAGGCACTCCTTCAGCACACGCTGGGAGTCTTCCGCCTGGACCATGGGATCGCCGTTTACCCGTGGACAATTCAAAACATTCATGACCACAAATGGAATGAGACGTGTGTGTCCGGTACCCTATCACCTGTCGCTAAGTGTCCTGGGGGAGTAAGCAGTTTAAAAACAGCATGATAAACAAATTCCTGGGATACAGAATGAGCGCAGTTCCCTTTATAACTCCAGGGCAACACCGTAGATGAAACCAGGTTTCCCCTGGTGAACAGGCCAGGCCTCACTTTTCCACAGCTGAGTGGGGAAACGGAGGGAAAGTGAGATGCCCAGAGAACGGGGGCTGTGATTGGTGTGAGTCTGATGGGGTTTTTAAATTGGAACATACTCTCCATGTGTGAATTTGAGGAGACAGCAGCCCACGGATTCCAGGAATAACCCTCCCAAGAACAGAACCAGGGTCAAACACCGTCAGAACTGGAAAAAAAATCATTCAAAAAGGTGTTGACTGCCTTGGCCTCCAGAAACACCGGACATACTATCATTGGCAGTGTACATATCGAGGGGTAACTATACCCACCGTGGGCTTATAGGAAGGCCTCTGAGAGGGAAACACACCTCTCCTCTCTCTCTCTCCCCTCTCTCTCTCACTCTCTCTCTCTCTCTCTCTCTCTCTCCCCTCTCTCTCTCTCTCTCCCCTCTCTCTCTCTCTCTCTCCCCTCTCTCTCTCTCTCTCTCTCCCCTCTCTTTCTCTCCCCTGTTTAATTCTGCCTGTCTGTGATTTTGGCCTTTCCTTGTCCAGTTGCAGTGAGGGTGAAGCTGTATTTGTGTCAGTTGGTGTTAGTGATGAGCTGGGAGGGCGGTGGTGGCTGTATTCTCTGTATTTCTCAATGACCCTCTTGTAGTCAGTGTGCAAAAGTCAGTTGCTGATCCCCACGTGAGGAATATTACTGCAGTCAGCCAGATCCCGTCCAATTAACCGTCACTGAGATCACACTGAAATACACATTTCCAGGAGGCAGCTCACACTCGTATCAACAACCTGCAGATATCAACTTGCTGCTGGTAAAGGGAGCACATTACTGTGACCAGGTCCCTGACAGAGCTGGGAGGGGGAACCATGAGGCAGGACAGAGGACAAAGCTCTGAGGGTAAGGGCAGGTCCGACACTCAAACATTCGTCATGAGTGGAGGGAGCTTTACTCTGTATCTAACCCCGTGCTGTACCTGTCCTGGGAGTGTTTGATGGGGACAGTGTAGAGGGAGCTTTACTCTGTATCTAACCCCGTGCTGTACCTGTCCTGGGAGTGTTTGATGGGGACAGTGTGGAGGGAGCTTTACTCTGTATCTAACCCCGTGCTGTACCTGTCCTGGGAGTGTTTGATGGGGGGACAGTGTAGAGGGAGCTTTACTCTGTATCTAACCCCGTGCTGTACCTGTCCTGGGAGTGTTTGATGGGGACAGTGTAGAGGGAGCTTTACTCTGTATCTAACCCCGTGCTGTACCTGTCCTGGGAGTGTTTGATGGGGGACAGTGTAGAGGGAGCTTTACTCTGTATCTAACCCCGTGCTGTACCTGTCCTGGGAGTGTTTGATGGGGGGACAGTGTAGAGGGAGCTTTACTCTGTATCTAACCCCGTGCTGTATCTTGTATCCAGTTGTTTGATTGGGACAGTGAACAAGTCCGTTCCTTTTGGAACCTTGCTGTTAGTTTTTACCTTACATGAAAACATTGAATATAGGGGCAGGAGGAGGCCATTCGGTTCATCGAACCTTGCCCACCATTTGTTATAATCTTGCCTGATACCCTTACTCAGCAGCCTGATCTTGCCTTCCCCCATGACCTTTCACCCCCTTCACCCCAGAAGCTCTAACTCCTCCTTGGAAACATTTGGAGTTGAATATTCTCCTCATCTCTGCCCTACACAGTCTGCCCTCCGAACTCAGTCTGTCACCCCCCAATCCTGGACACCCCGACCATCTGCAACATTCTTCCTGCGTCACCCCTGCCTGCTCTTGTTGGATTTTGATGTTTCTCTGTGATTCCCCCTCATTCTTCCCAACTCCAGTGAAAACAATCCAGCTGCTTCTGTCTCCCCTCGTATATCAGTCCCGCAGTCCCTGGAATCAGCCTGGTAAACCCTTCGCTGCACTCCCTCGAGAGCGAGATCATCCTTCCAAAAGGAGACCAAAACCAAAAATTCCAATGAGTATAACCCCAGTCTATCAGCCGCTCCTCATAAGCCGACCCTCTCAACTCCGGAATCAACCTAGTGAATCTCCTCTGCACCCCCTCCAGTGCCAGTATATCCTTTCTCAAGTAAGGAGACCAAAACTGTACACAGTACTCCAGGTGTGGCCTCACCAGCACCTTATACAGCTGCAACATAACCTCACTGTTTTTAAACTCCATCCCTCCAGCAATGAAGGACAAAATTCCATTTGCCTTCTTCATTACCTGCTGTACCTAGAAACCAACTCCTTGAGATTCCTGCACAAGGACACCCAGGTCCCTCTGCACAGCAGCATGCTGTAATTTTTTACCATTTAAATAATAGCCCATTTTGCTGTTATTCCTACCAAAATGGATGATCTGACATTTACCAACATTTATTCCATCTGCCAGACCCTCACCCATTCACTTAGATTATCTGTATCCCTTTGCAGACTCTGTGCATCCTCTGCACACTTTGCTCTTCCACCCATCTTAGTGTCATCTGCGAATTTTGACACACTACACTTGGTCCCCAACTCCAAATCATCTGTGTAAATCGTAAACAATTGTGGCCCCAACACTGATCCCTGAGGCACACCACTAGTCACTGATCGCCAGCCAGAAAAACACCCATTTACCCCCACTCTTTGCTTTCTGTTGGTTAACCTTCCAGGTGGTTCGAACCTTCAACACTTGAAGCCGAGCCTTTAAAACCACCACAACACTTTCCCCCTTCCAAAGAATTAGAACTATTTCTGGTTTATGTTCATGTCAGTCACGTTACGTTAGAATATGGACTTTACGAGAACTGTGAGCCTTGAAAGCTGAAAGGTTACCCAATAGTACAACCAGTCCCAGTAATGGTCACCTAACCTGGACGTTGTACTTTTTGCTTTCAGCGATTGTCATTCTAGAATTTGGTCTCTGGTCACATTTTGCATCTTGTCCGCAATGCAATTGGACTCATGATGATTGAGGAGCTGGAATCGATCAGATTTCTCCCCAGTTTGACCTCACCATTGTGAGTTTGTGTGCAATAATAATGGGCAAGTCCTTGGTGACAACCCCGGGTGTGGAATCCTGAATGCAAACTTGTCCCAGCTGTGAATTTGGTAATTCTGGATATATTTTTTATCATGTATATAGTCTTAGTTTGCAGTCTGAAAAGTTTATGATCGAGTGTAATGGGTACTTTCAATAAATTGGTCCACACCGATCTGTCAAAGATGAGCTCTGACAGATATGGAATAGTTGTTCTCAGATCCAACATTGCAATGTGTAAATCTTACTTCGTTTGTCGACATTAAGAATTAGGGTTTTTACCATATGAATCATTTACTCAGGCTGTTAGATTTTGGGTAATGGGAAGAAGAAGTAGTGTGTTCGATATTCCACTTCTCAAGGCATTCTTAAATGGCTTACCACTAAAGTACAGCCCATCATTCATGATGATTTCTCTCTGCATATTAATAAATTGAAAATAGCCCTTTGAGTGTGCAGGGCAGTTGTGCTTGACATTTGGAAAATTGTTGAATAATGGGGTACTTGGTACTTTGACAAGATGATGCTGGTGAAATCAGTAAGACATGAGAAAGGGGTTTTTGGATGGAGGATGGGCAGGAACTTCATGTGGAATGAGTGGTGTTTCATTCCGATTTGGGAAATGCTCTGGAATGACTCAGATTTCCTCAATATCATTGTCCTTTCCCAGCCAATAAAGTGTGTCTCTTGTGAGTCTTCTTGTCTGATACATGACCGTGTGATGAATGATGGCCGTGTTGAAGAGAATCGTGTTGCAAAGATTCCAGAGTGATGAGCTGGCTGCCTTTAAAAATGACTCGCAGGAGATGCCTCCTTCAACCAGTCAGATCAGAGTCATCTGTTGGTGCACATTGAGTCTGGTCCCCTTTCAGTCATAGTTTTCCGCAGTGTCTCGGGTGTCGAATCTTTTGCTGTTTCTCCTTGTCACTGTTGACATTTGCACTGAGTGAAATACACCACATCGGTTTAATGAGCTTGTATTCCCTTGTCCTTGATACAGTGCTACACAGCAGACTTGTGAGAAAAGTTATAGCTCCAGGACTAAAAGGGGCAGTAACGATGTGGATACAAAATTGGTTGAATATCAGGAAGCAGAGAGTAATGGTCAAGGAATATTTTTGGGGCTGGAGGAAGACTGGAATGGAGTCCATGAAGGTTCAGTATCGGTTCCTTTGCTTTTCCTATGATATATATTAATGAACTAGGTCTTGGTGTGCAGGACAATTTCAAAGTTTGCAGATGATACGAAAATTGGAAGTGTTGTACTCTGTGAGGAGGACAGTGTAGAAGTTTGAAGGAATGTGGACACGTCTGTGGAGTGGGCAGAGAGTTCAGTGTCCAACGTGGAGGGACAATATGAAGTCAGGGGTAAAATTGTGAAAGGAATGCAGAGGGATCTGGGTGGAACTGTGCACAGATCAGTGAAGAGAACAGGACAGGTGGAGAGAGCCGTCACTGAAGAGAACAGTCTTCTGGAATAGAAACATAGAGGATCGGAACAGGAGCAGGCCATTCGGCCCTCCGAGCCTGCTCCATCATCATCATAGCTGATCATCCAACTCAATAACCTCGTCCTGCTTTCTCCCCAAAACCTTTGATCCCAAGTGCGATATCCAGCCGCCTCCTGAATACTTTCAATGTTTTGGCATCAACAACTTCCTGTGGGAATGAATTCCACAGGCCCACCGGGTGAAGAAATATCTCCTCACCTCCGTCCTCAATGGTCTACCCCCAATCCTCAGACTGACCCCCTGGTCCCGGACTCCTGAGACAGATATCACTTATTTAAACAACATTTATTTTATCAACATTTAAACTATCTTTAAACTCCTTAACAGATTAAACTGCATTTATTTCAATGCAAGAGGCCTGATGGGCAAGGCAGGTGAACTCAGGGTATGGATGGGCACATGGGACTGGGATATTATAGCAATTACTGAAACATGGCTAAGGGAGAGACAGGACTGGCAGCTCAATGTTCCAGGGTACAGATGCTATAGGAAAGATAGAACAGGAGGTAAGAGAGTAGGGGGTGTTGCATTTTTGATCAGGGAAAGCATCACGGCCATACTGAGATGGGATATATCCGAGGGTTCACCCACTGAGTCTATATGGGTAGAACTGAGAAATAAGAAGGGGGAAATCACTTTGATAGGGTTGTACTATAGGCCCCCAAATAGTCAGCAGGAAATTGAGGAGCAAATATGTAAGGAGATGACAGATAGCTCTGAGAAAAATAGGGTGGTAATAGTCAGAGATTTTAACTTTCCCAACATTGACTGGGAGAGCCATAGTATTAGAGGGTTGGATAGAGAGAAATTTGTAGAGTGTATTCAGGAAGAATTTCTCATTCAGTATGTGGATGGCCCGACTAGAGAGGGGGCAAAACTTGACCTCCTCTTGGGAAATAAGGAAGGGCGGGTTACAGAAGTGTTAGTGCGGGATCACTTTGGGACCAGTGACCAGAATTCTATTAGTTTTAAGATCGCTATGGAGAATGATAGGTCCGGCCCATAAATTAATATTCTAAATTGGGGCTAGGCCAATTTTGATGGTATCAGGCAGGAACTTTCAAAAGTTAATCGGGGGAATCTGTGGGAAGGCAAAGGGACGTCTGGTAAGTGGAAGGCTTCCAAAAGTGTGTAAACCAGGGTTCAGGGTAAACACATTCCTCTTAGAGTGAAGGGCAAGGCTGGTAGAAGTAGGGAACGCTGGATGACTCGGGGTATTGAGGTCCTGGTCAAGGAGAAGAAAGAGGCAAATGACATGTATAGGCAGCTAGGATCAAGTGGATTCTTGAATAGTATAAGGGGTGCAGGAGTAAGGTTAAGAGAGAAATCAGGATGACAGAAGCCAGAGGGTGGTTGTAGAGGGTTGTTTTTCAAACTGGAGGCCTGTGACCAGCCGTGTGCCTCAGGGATCAGTGCTGGGCCCACAGTTATTTGTCATTTACATTAATGATTTGGATGAGAATATAGGAGGCATGGTTAGTAAGTTTGCAGATGACACCAAGATTGGTGGCACAGTGGACAGTGAGGAAAGTTATCTCCAATTGCAATGGGATCTTGATCAATTGGGCCAGTGGGCTGACGAATGGCAGATGGAGTTTAATTTAGATAAATATGAGGTGAAGCATTTTGGTAGATTGAACCAGGGCAGGATTTACTCAGTTAATGGTAGGGCATTGTCTACCTTAATGTTTCTCAAGAAGCCCAATACCTCCTCCTTTTTGATCTCAACATGACTCAAACTATCTACACATTCTCTCCCAGACTCATCATCCACCAAGTCCTTCTCTTTGGTGAATATTGATGCAAAGTACTCATTTAATACCTCACCCATTTCCTCTGGCTCCACACATAGATTCCCTCCCTTGTCCTTGAGTGGACCAACCCTCTCCCTGGTCACCCTCTTGCTCTTTCTATATGTGTAAAAAGCTTTGGGATTTTCCTTACTCCTACTGGCTAATGCTTTTTCACGACTCCTTTTAGCCCTCCTTATCCCTTGCTGAAGTTTCTTTCTCCTTTCCCTGTATTCCACACTTGCTTCGTGCGTTCCCAGCTTCCTACCTTTAACAAATGTTTCCTTTTACTCTTTGACTCGGTTCACAATATCTCTCATAATCTGAGATTCCCAAACTTGCCATACCTATCCTTCATAAGAACATAAGAACATAAGAAATAGGAGCAGGAGTAGGCCATCTAGCCCTTCGAGCCTGCCCCGCCATTCAATAAGATCATGGCTGATCTGTCGTGGCTCAGTTCCACATTCCCGCCCTCTCCCCATAACCCTTAATCCCCTCTCTTATCAAAAACCCATCAACCCGCATCTTAAAAATATTTAGCGAGGCAGCCTCCACCACTTCAACGGGCAGAGAATTCCAGAGATTCACCACCCTTTGAGTGAAGAAGTTCCTCCTCAACTCCGTTCTAAACCGCCCCCCCTTTATCCTGAGGCTGTGCCCCCTAGTCCGACTGTCCTTTCTGAGCGGGAAGAGTCTCTCCACCTCTATCCTATCCATAGAATAGGATAGAGGTGGAGAGGCTCAAGCTCCGTGACCTGGGCCTCGGCTCCTTCCTCTGTGACTGGATCCTGAACTTTCTAACTGACAGACCACAATCAGTAAGGATCGGCAACAACACCTCCTCCACAATCATCCTCGACACCGGTGCCCCACAAGGCTGTGTTCTCAGCCCCCTACTATACTCCTTATACACCTATGACTGTGCGGCCAAATTCCCCTCCAATTTGATTTTCAAGTTTGCTGATGACACCACCGTAGTGGGGTCGGATCTCAAACAATGTCGAGACAGCACAGGAATGAGATAGAGAATCTAGTGAACTGGTGCGGCAACAATAATCTCTCCCTCAATGTCAACAAAACAAAGGAGATTGTCATCGACTTCAGGATGCGTAAAGGAGAACATGCCCCTGTCTACATCGCCAGGCAGTAGAAAGGGTCGAGAACTTCAAGTTTTTAGGTGTCCAGATCACCAACAACCTGTCCTGATCCCCCCCCATGCTGACACTATAGTTAAGAAAGCCCCACCAACACCTCTACTTTCTCAGAAGACTAAGGAAATTTGGCATGTCAACAATGACTCTCACCAACTTTTACAGATGCCCCATAGAAAGCATTCTTTCGGGTTGTATCACAGCTTGGTCTGGGCTCCTGCTCTGCCCAAGACCACAAGGAACTACAAAACGTCATGAATGTAGCCCAATCCATCACACAAACCAGCCTCCCATCCATTGACTCTGTCTACGCTTCCCACTGCCTCGGGAAAGCAGCCAGTGTAATTAAGGACCCCACACACCCCGGACATTCTCTCTTCCACCTTCTTGCATCAGTAAACGATACAGAAGTCTGAGGTCACGTACCAATCGACTCAAGAACAGCTTCTTCCCTGCTGCTGTCAGACTTTTGAATGGACCTACCTCGCATTAAGCTGATCTTTCTCTCCACCCTAGCCATGACTGTAACACTACATTCTGTACTCTCTCTTTTTCTTCTCTATGAACGGCATGCAAGAAACAATACTTTTCACTGTATTTAATACATGTGACAATAATAAATCAAATCAAATTTTAAGTTCTGCAATTTAAATTGGTTTAGGATGAGCATGTGATGTTTCACTTCAAATAAGATTCAAATGACCCACTAGGGAGCTTTTATCAAACAAAGTTTATTTAAGAATATAGTTAACATGTACAGAAAGAAAATTAACAAAAACTTTTACAAACAAAAGTAACAATTATGATATTGTCTAACCCTTACCAAATATATGAAATGTTCCAACCAAATAAACTTCCCCGTATAAAATTCTTGCCACAGGTTTAGCACAAAAGATACGAATGCTCACGTGATGCTGAATCTCAATCCTTTGGGTGGAGAATTCAAACTCTGACTTCCCAGCCTTGTAACTTCTAGAAGCCCTCTGGATATACTCACAGATCAACTCAACATCAGAACAACTTCCCAAAACACCAGAGACTCGAGGTAAGCCAAGCAACAACAGGAAATTTTTCACTCCAGGGGACCGACTTCCAGCTAACCAGCAAGGTCAGTAATACCAGGGAGAGAGAGGGAGAGATAGTGCTTGTCACTTGATAGTCAGGGTAGCTTCCAAAACCCAAACTGAAAGGAAGTCCTTAAATTTGTAGAATCCTACACAGCAGAAGGAGGCCATTTGACCCATTGAGTCTGCACCGAGCACACTCCCACCAAGACCATATCCCCATCACCCGATGCATTCCCCGAGCTGTTGGGTCTGACATTGGGTCAACTTAACATGGTCAATCCATCCAACCCACACATCATTGGACAGTGGGAGGAAACCAGAGCTCCCCAACACACAAACTTCACACAGACACTGACCCAAACCCTGAATCAAACCCAGGCCTGGCACCGTGAGACACCAGTGTGAATCACTGTGTCACCGTGCTGCCCCGGGTCCCTGGCGCTGTGAGACAGCAGTGTGAATCACTGTGTCACCGTGCTGCCCCGGGTCCCTGGCACTGTGAGACAGCAGTGTGAATCACTGTGTCACCGTGCTGCCCCGGGTCCCTGGCACTGTGAGACAGCAGTGTGAATCACTGTGTCACCGTGCTGCCCCGGGTCCCTGGCACTGTGAGACAGCAGTGTGAATCACTGTGTCACCGTGCTGCCCCGGGTCCCTGGCGCTGTGAGACAGCAGTGTGAATCACTGTGTCACCGTGCTGCCCCGGGTCCCTGGCGCTGTGAGACAGCAGTGTGAATCACTGTGTCACCGTGCTGCCCCGGGTCCCTGGCGCTGTGAGACAGCAGTATGAATCACTGTGTCACCGTGCTGCCCCGGGCCCCTGGCACTGTGAGACAGTCGTGCTACCCACTGTGCCATTTTGTTTCTCCCTTCTGGGGAGGAATCATCTTTCTTTGACTTGTCAATGAATCTTCCCCCAACAATGCAGGATCATAAAAGATCCCAGAAAATATCTGAGGCCCAAAGGAAAAATAAACAAACCCCCGTTTAAGCCATTGAGGCACAATAAAAGTTATTTAACAAACAGCTAGTGCCACAATGAACCCAAAAGGCGAGCTCACAAACTGCACAGAACATCATTAAATAAAAACCTTTCTTAAAGGTCACTCCTGTGTTTTAATCTGTGCCCAGTCCCGTTCTACTAGCAAACTGTACATTGATTCCTGCTTTAACAATGTCTTGATTTTAAAATTCTAAACCCCTCCCTGGCCTCACCTTCCCATATCGCTGTCATCTCCTCGAACAACACAAACACCAAGATAACTGTGTTCATCCAATTCTCCCCAGTATCTCCCATTTTAATCTTGAAATAACTCTTGTGATGAGAGATGTTATTATGTTAAATATTTTGGGATCCGCACTGTCGATGAAGCAGTCTTGTGTTTTTTCTGAGTGTGAAGATGATGGAATGAAGCTGGTTATTGAATGTCTGGTAGGTTTGGGACATGTAAAAAGTGTGAGTTTGAAAGGCGTGCATCTGAAGGAGATTTGGCCAAGTGACGTTTCGATAAGTAAACCAGCAGTTTGCAGAAATTTGCTTTAGGAGATAAGTAGGGATTTGGATTTTCAGCTGTTACATTTCAAAGGGGAGTAAAAGGTTTTACAACTCAAAAAAAGGTAATAAATAAACAGGACAAGATTATTAAATTTAATCTGACCCAAAAGTGGGTGCAAATGGTAAAGTTGTTTAAAATGGTGCTCAGAATAATAGCATTAAAGATAAAAGAGGCAATTTGGAGGAGTCTTGTGTTATATTTTTCATACAGCAATAGTGGGCTTGTGGTAATATTACTGGGATTTTGAGGTTGAATGTGTATAAGGGAGAGATGCCGAGAGGGAGTTCACCTGTACGTCTCACCAAGTGAGTTTCTGTTGAAGAATGCTCCATGCATTTGAGGCATACAAGGTGATCAGAGGGTTAGATAGGGTGGACAGAGAGAGCCTTTTACCTTGGATGGCGATGGCTAACACGAGGGGACATAGCTTTAAATTAAGGGGTGGTAATTATAGGACGGATGTCAGAGGTAGGTTCTTTACTCAGAGGGTAGTAAGGGTGTGGAATGCCCTGCCTGCAGCAGTTGTGGACTCGCCAACTTTAAGGGTGTTCAAATGGTCAGTGGATAGGCACATGGATAACATTGGAATAGTTCAGGTTAGAGGGTCATTAGATTGGTTCCACTGGTCGGCGCAACATCGAGGGCCGAAGGGCCTGGACTGCGCTGGAATGTTATATGTTCTATGCAGCAAATTTAACCGTGTAACTATAATATCATGTGCTTAAGTCTTAGCTTCTTTTGTTCACAACTTTTTTTTAATTTATTGTTTAAAATCCCTAAAGTGTTACTGGAATGTCGGCCTCTGAATTCAGAACATTCTTTTCATCATTGTCAGAATTGAAAAAAGATTGTGGAGTGTGCCTCAAATTTCACCTTTGGGATTTGTTTTACAAAGTAATTAATATCAGCTGGATTATGACATTGTTCAATGTTATCACCCTTTCCTTGTTTCCTGTTCATTCCCCAGTCCAACCCTCTAATCGAGACCATTCCGCACTTTAATTACTCTTTCCCTTTTTAGATACTAACGGAAAATCTTACAATCTTACTAGGATGCGCCTAGTTTGGGGGCGTTTAAGAGATCCATGGATAGGTTTATGGATGGAAAGGGTTTGGTTTAGGTTAGAGGGTCATTGCTTTTTAACTGGTCAGCACAACATCGTGGGCCGAAGGGCCTGTTCCGCGCTGTAATGTTCTATGTTCTGTGTTCTAATCCATTTTAATATTTCTTACCATGACAAACCTCGGCAATATTGCATATTTTTTTCATTTGTAAGTACAGATTCAAACTGAATCTACCCCTAACTTACTCAGTTACCCAGGCACAGTATTCATAAAATCTTTCTTTCTCAATGGAATATATCTTTGCTGAGACTGAGGAACTATCTCCTCAGATGACTCTTTCTCGACTATCCTACATTTTAAGCTACTTTCCCAGTTCACGTTCGTTAACCTGTCTGTACAACTTCACAATTCCCTTTACTTAAGTGTAGGACACTAGTCTTTGACCCACACATTTCACCATCAAACGGAATGTGAAATTAAATCATGTTATGCACAGCAACCACTTCCATCCAGTAATCCTGTCACGTTGCACATTAGCTGGCCGGCAATTTCCTTCTCCTGGTTGGCACGAGAATGTATTGCACTGAGCACGAAAAGTGACAAAGTCAGTGACTATGATGCTGAATAAATAGTGACTCCACACGGTGACTCCACACGGTGATTCTGTACAGTTACACAGTGAGTGATCCTTACCCTGCTGAATAAACAGTGACTCTGTACAGTTACACAATGAGTGATCCTTACCCTGCTGAATAAACAGTGACTCTGTACAGTTACACAGTGAGCGATCCTTACCCTGCTGAATAAACAGTGACTCTGTACAGTTACACAGTGAGTGATCCTTATCCTGCTGAATAAACAGTGACTCTGTACAGTTACACAGTGAGTGATCCTTACCCTGCTGAATACACAGTGACTCTGTACAGTTACACAGTGAGTGATCCTTACCCTGAATAAACAGTGACTCTGTACAGTTACACAGTGAGCGATCCTTACGCTGCTGAATAAACAGTGACTCTGTACAGTTACACAGTGAGTGATCCTTACCCTGCTGAATAAACAGTGACTCTGTACAGTTACACAGTGAGTGATCCTTACCCTGCTGAATAAACAGTGACTCTGTACAGTTACACAGTGAGTGATCCTTACCCTGCTGAATAAACAGTGACTCTGTACAGTTACACAGTGAGTGATCCTTACCCTGAATAAACAGTGGCTCTGTACAGTTACACAGCGAGCGATCCTTACCCTGCTGAATAAACAGTGACTCTGTACAGTTACACAGTGAGTGATCCTTATCCTGCTGAATAAACAGTGACTCTGTACAGTTACACAGTGAGTGATCCTTACCCTGCAGATTAAACAGTGACTCTGTACAGTTACTCAGTGAGTGATCCTTATCCTGCTGAATAAACAGTGACTCTGTACAGTTACACAGTGAGCGATCCTTACCCTGCTGAATAAACAGTGACTCTGTACAGTTACACAGTGAGTGATCCTTACCCTGCTGAATAAACAGTGACTCTGTACAGTTACACAGTGAGTGATCCTTACTCTGCTGAATAAACAGTGACTCTGTACAGTTACACAGTGAGTGATCCTTACCCTGCTGAATAAACAGTGACTCTGTACAGTTACACAGTGAGTGATCCTTATCCTGCTGAATAAACAGTGACTCTGTACAGTTACACAGTGAGCGATCCTTACCCTGCTGAATAAACAGTGACTCTGTACAGTTACACAGTGAGTGATCCTTACCCTGCTGAATAAACAGTGACTCTGTACAGTTACACAGTGAGTGATCCTTATCCTGCTGAATAAACAGTGACTCTGTACAGTTACACAGTGAGTGACCCTTACCCTGAATAAATACTGACTCTGTACAGTTACACAGTGAGTGATCCTTACCCTGCTGAATAAACAGTGACTCTGTACAGTTACACAGTGAGTGATCCTTACCCTGAATAAACAGTGACTCTGTACAGTTACACAGTGAGTGATCCTTACCCTGAATAAACAGTGACTCTGTACAGTTACACAGTGAGTGATCCTTACCCTGCTGAATAAACAGTGACTCTGTACAGTTACACAGTGAGTGATCCTTACCCTGCTGAATAAACAGTGACTCTGTACAGTTACACAGTGAGTGATCCTTACCCTGCTGAATAAACAGTGACTCTGTACAGTTACACAGTGAGTGATCCTTATCCTGAATAAACAGTGACTCTGTACAGTTACACAGTGAGCAATCCTTACCCTGCTGAATAAACAGTGACTCTGTACAGTTACACAGTGAGCGATCCTTACCCTGCTGAATAAACAGTGACTCTGTACAGTTACACAGTGAGCGATCCTTACCCTGCTGAATAAACAGTGACTCTGTACAGTTACACAGTGAGCGATCCTTACCCTGCTGAATAAACAGTGACTCTGTACAGTTACACAGTGAGCGATCCTTACCCTGCTGAATAAACAGTGACTCTGTACAGTTACACAGTGAGCGATCCTTACCCTGCTGAATAAACAGTGACTCTGTACAGTTACACAGTGAGTGATCCTTACCCTGAATAAACAGTGACTCTGTACAGTTACACAGTGAGCGATCCTTACCCTGCTGAATAAACAGTGACTCTGTACAGTTACACAGTGAGTGATCCTTACCATGAATAAACAGTGACTCTGTACAGTTACACAGTGAGTGATCCTTACCCTGCTGAATAAACAGTGACTCTGTACAGTTACACAGTGAGTGACCCTTACCCTGAATAAACAGTGACTCTGTACAGTTACACAGTGAGTGACCCTTACCCTGAATAAACAGTGACTCTGTACAGTTACACAGTGAGTGACCCTCACCCTGAATAAACAGTGACTCTGTACAGTTACACAGTGAGCGATCCTTACCCTGCTGAAGAAACAGTGACTCTGTACAGTTACACAGTGAGTGATCCTTACCCTGCTGAATAAACAGTGACTCTGTACAGTTACACAGTGAGTGATCCTTACCCTGCAGAATAAACAGTGACTCTGTACAGTTACACAGTGAGTGACCCTTACCCTGCTGAATAAACAGTGACTCTGTACAGTTACTCAGTGAGTGATCCTTACCCTGAATAAACAGTGACTCTGTACAGTTACACAGTGAGCTATCCTTACCCTGCTGAATAAACAGTGACTCTGTACAGTTACACAGTGAGTGATCCTTACCCTGCTGAATAAACGGTGACTCTGTACGGTTACACAGTGAGTGATCCTTATCCTGCTGAATAAACAGTGACTCTGTACAGTTACACAGTGAGCGATCCTTACCCTGCTGAATAAACAGTGACTCTGTACAGTTACACAGTGAGTGATCCTTACCCTGCTGAATAAACAGTGACTCTGTACAGTTACACAGTGAGTGATCCTTACCCTGCTGAATAAACAGTGACTCTGTACAGTTACACAGTGAGTGATCCTTATCCTGCTGAATAAACAGTGACTCTGTACAGTTACACAGTGAGTGACCCTTACCCTGCTGAATAAACAGTGACTCTGTACAGTTACACAGTGAGTGATCCTTATCCTGCTGAATAAACAGTGACTCTGTACAGTTACACAGTGAGTGATCCTTACCCTGCTGAATAAACAGTGACTCTGTACAGTTACACAGTGAGTGATCCTTACCCTGAATAAACAGTGACTCTGTACAGTTACACAGTGAGCGATCCTTACCCTGCTGAATAAACAGTGACTCTGTACAGTTACACAGTGAGCGATCCTTACCCTGCTGAATAAACAGTGACTCTGTACAGTTACACAGTGAGTGATCCTTATCCTGCTGAATAAACAGTGACTCTGTACAGTTACACAGTGAGTGATCCTTACCCTACTGAATAAACAGTGACTCTGTACAGTTACACAGTGAGTGATCCTTACCCTGCTGAATAAACAGTGACTCTGTACAGTTACACAGTGAGTGATCCTTACCCTGAATAAACAGTGACTCTGTACAGTTACACAGCGAGCGATCCTTACCCTGCTGAATAAACAGTGACTCTGTACAGTTACACAGTGAGTGATCCTTACCCTGCTGAATAAACAGTGACTCTCTACAGTTACACAGTGAGCGATCCTTACCCTGCTGAATGAACAGTGACTCTGTACAGTTACACAGTGAGTGACCCTTACCCTGCTGAATAAACAGTGACTCTGTACAGTTACACAGTGAGTGATCCTTACCCTGAATAAACAGTGACTCTGTACAGTTACACAGCGAGCGATCCTTACCCTGCTGAATACACAGTGAATCTGTACAGTTACACAGTGAGTGATCTTACCCTGCTGAATAAACAGTGACTCTGTACAGTTACACAGTGAGTGATCTTACCCTGCTGAATAAACAGTGACTCTGTACAGTTACACAGTGAGTGACCCTCACTCTGAATAAACGGTGACTCTGTACAGTTACACAGTGAGCGATCCTTACCCTGCTGAATAAACAGTGACTCTGTACAGTTACACAGTGAGCGATCCTTACCCTGCTGAATAAACAGTGACTCTGTACAGTTACACAGTGAGTGACCCTTACCCTGCTGAATAAACAGTGACTCTGTACAGTTACACAGTGAGTGATCCTTACCCTGAATAAACAGTGACTCTGTACAGTTACACAGTGAGTGATCCTTACCCTGCTGAATACACAGTGACTCTGTACAGTTACACAGTGAGCGATCCTTACCCTGCTGAATAAACAGTGACTCTGTACAGTTACACAGTGAGCGATCCTTACCCTGCTGAATAAACAGTGACTCTGTACAGTTACACAGTGAGCGATCCTTACCCTGCTGAATAAACAGTGACTCTGTACAGTTACACAGTGAGCGATCCTTACCCTGCTGAATAAACAGTGACTCTGTACAGTTACACAGTGAGCGATCCTTATCCTGCTGAATAAACAGTGACTCTGTACAGTTACACAGTGAGCGATCCTTACCCTGCTGAATAAACAGTGACTCTGTACAGTTACACAGTGAGCGATCCTTACCCTGCTGAATAAACAGTGACTCTGTACAGTTACACAGTGAGCGATCCTTACCCTGCTGAATAAACAGTGACTCTGTACAGTTACACAGTGAGCGATCCTTACCCTGCTGAATAAACAGTGACTCTGTACAGTTACACCGTGAGTGATCCTTACCCTGCTAAATAAACAGTGACTCTGTACAGTTACACAGTGAGTGATCCTTACCCTGAATAAACAGTGACTCTGTACAGTTACACAGTGAGTTATCCTTACCCAGAATAAAAAGTGACTCTGTACAGTTACACAGTGAGTGATCCTTACCCTGCTGAATAAACAGTGACTCTGTACAGTTACACAGTGAGTGATCCTTACCCTGCTGAATAAACAGTGACTCTGTACAGTTACACAGTGAGCGATCCTTACCCTGAATAAACAGTGACTCTGTACAGTTACACAGTGAGAGATCCTTACCCTGCTGAATAAACAGTGACTCTGTACAGTTACACAGTGAGTGATCCTTACCCTGCTGAATAAACAGTGACTCTGTACAGTTACTCAGTGAGTGATCCTTACCCTGCTGAATAAACAGTGACTCTGTACAGTTACACAGTGAGCGATCCTTACCCTGCTGAATAAACAGTGCCTCTGTACAGTTACACAGTGAGCGATCCTTACCCTGTTGAATAAACAGTGACTCTGTACAGTTACACAGTGAGTGATCCTTACCCTGCTGAATAAACAGTGCCTCTGTACAGTTACACAGTGAGCGATCCTTACCCTGCTGAATAAACAGTGCCTCTGTACAGTTACACAGTGAGCGATCCTTACCCTGCTGAATATACAGTGACTCTGTACAGTTACACAGTGAGCGATCCTTACCCTGAATAAACAGTGACTCTGTACAGTTACACAGTGAGTGATCCTTACCCTGAATAAAAAGTGACTCTGTACAGTTACACAGTGAGTGATCCTTACCCTGCTGAATAAACAGTGACTCTGTACAGTTACACAGTGAGCGATCCTTACCCTGAATAAACAGTGACTCTGTACAGTTACACAGTGAGTGATCCTTACCCTGAATAAAAAGTGACTCTGTACAGTTACACACTGAGTGATCCTTACCCTGCTGAATAAACAGTGACTCTGTACAGTTACACAGTGAGTGATCCTTACCCTGCTGAATAAACAGTGACTCTGTACAGTTACACAGTGAGCGATCCTTACCCTGCTGAATAAACAGTGACTCTGTACAGTTACACAGTGAGTGATCCTTACCCTGCTGAATAAACAGTGACTCTGTACAGTTACACAGTGAGTGATCCTTACCCTGCTGAATAAACAGTGATTCTGTACAGTTACACAGTGAGCGATCCTTACCCTGAATAAACAGTGACTCTGTACGGTTACACAGTGAGCGATCCTTACCCTGCTGAATAAACAGTGACTCTGTACAGTTACACAGTGAGCGATCCTTACCCTGCTGAATAAATAGTGACTCTGTACAGTTACACAGTGAGTGATCCTTACCCTGCTGAATAAACAGTGACTCTGTACAGTTACACAGTGAGCGATCCTTACCCTGAATAAACAGTGACTCTGTACAGTTACACAGTGAGAGATCCTTACCCTGCTGAATAAACAGTGACTCTGTACAGTTACACAGTGAGTGATCCTTACCCTGCTGAATAAACAGTGACTCTGTACAGTTACTCAGTGAGTGATCCTTACCCTGCTGAATAAACAGTGCCTCTGTACAGTTACACAGTGAGCGATCCTTACCCTGAATAAACAGTGACTCTGTACAGTTACACAGTGAGCGATCCTTACCCTGCTGAATAAACAGTGACTCTGTACAGTTACACAGTGAGTGATCCTTACCCTGCTGAATAAACAGTGACTCTGTACAGTTACACAGTGAGCGATCCTTACCCTGAATACACAGTGACTCTGTACAGTTACACAGTGAGTGATCCTTACCCTGCAGAATAAACAGTGACTCTGTACAGTTACACAGTGAGCGATACTTACCCTGCTGAATAAACAGTGACTCTGTACAGTTACACAGTGAGTGATCCTTACCCTGCTGAATAAACAGTGACTCTGTACAGTTACACAGTGAGTGATCCTTACCCTGAATAAACAGTGACTCTGTACAGTTACACAGTGAGTGATCCTTACCCTGCTGAATAAACAGTGACTCTGTACAGTTACACAGTGAGTGATCCTTACCCTGCTGAATAAACGGTGACTCTGTACAGTTACACAGTGAGCGATCCTTACCCTGCTGAATGAACAGTGACTCTGTACAGTTACACAGTGAGTGACCCTTACCCTGCTGAATAAACAGTGACTCTGTACAGTTACACAGTGAGTGATCCTTACCCTGCTGAATAAACAGTGACTCTGTACAGTTACACAGTGAGTGATCCTTACCCTGCTGAATAAACGGTGACTCTGTACAGTTACACAGTGAGCGATCCTTACCCTGCTGAATGAACAGTGACTCTGTACAGTTACACAGTGAGTGACCCTTACCCTGCTGAATAAACAGTGACTCTGTACAGTTACACAGTGAGCGATCCTTACCCTGAATAAACAGTGACTCTGTACAGTTACACAGTGAGCGATCCTTACCCTGCTGAATAAACAGTGACTCTGTACAGTTACACAGTGAGTGATCCTTACCCTGCTGAATAAACAGTGACTCTGTACAGTTACACAGTGAGTGATCCTTACCCTGCTGAATAAACAGTGACTCTGATAACTGTGAGCAGTGTTACCGGGACTCTGGTGCAGCTCTGTGTGTGTGTGTGTGTGTGTGTACGCTGCTGGTTTGGTTTTGGAGCTACACTGTTGAATGTTTTGCTCCTATAATCCTGTCCCAAAACCTTGCCTTGTTTCTCTGAATGTTCATCTTCCGTTGGGTACTCGGTATTGAAGAGGGATCAGAGATCAGATCTGCCTCCACCCTCTGGCCCTCTGCACTCTCCCTGATAGGCTGGATGGACTGTGGGTGCCTCCCTGTTAACACACTGACATCTCTGCTCACAGACAACTCCTGGACACAGTGATACCGAACTGCCTGCTGTTTTCTATATTTCCCTCCAAGAGGCTGCAGACAGCAAGAAGGAAGGTCCCGTTTCTCCTCAGGTCAGTCCTGTCATCAGTTTCATTTCTGTTGGGAAGTGTGGGGAAAGCTGCCAAGAGGTGGGGGAGGGACAGGAGTCAGGGTGTGGGAGATAGGGCCTGACAGAGAACATAAGACCATAAGAAATAGGAGCAGGAGTAGGCCATCTAGCCCTTCGAGCCTGCCCCGCCATTCAATAAGATCATGGCTGATCTGTCGTGGCTCAGTTCCACATTCCCGCCCTCTCCCCATAACCCTTAATCCCCTCTCTTATCAAAAACCCATCAACCCGCGTCTTAAAAATATTTAGCGAGGTAGCCTCCACCACTTCAACGGGCAGAGAATTCCAGAGATTCACCACCCTTTGAGTGAAGAAGTTCCTCCTCAACTCCGTTCTAAACCGCCCCCCCCCCTTTATCTTGAGGCTGTGCCCCCTAGTCCTACTGTCCTTTCTGAGCGGGAAGAGTCTCTCCACCTCTATCCTATCCATCCCATTCATCATCTTATATGTCCCACGGGACAGGAGGAAAGAGCCACACAGCCGGGCTTTGGAGAGGGACTGGGGATGTGAAACCGTACTCAGAAACAGGCTGAGTATCCAACAGCCATGGGGAGAGGTTCATCACACAGTCAGTCGGTAGAGTCTGGTGGAGGAAGCTTTAACCCAGGTATTATAGAGGAAATGTAGAGCTATCTGTGAAGCAGGAATGTGCAGTGTTACGGGGAGAAAGTGGGGGAGTGAGACAAGATACATTGCTGTGCCTTAGAGCTGGTGCACACATGATGGACTGAATGGCCTACATTCTCTCTGTCCCCCTCTCTCTGTCTCAGTCTGTCTCTCTTTCTCTCTTTCTGTCTCAGTCACTCTCTCTGTTATTGGACAAGGTCCCACATGGCACACTGGTACAAAAACTAAATTCTAATGGGATTTGGGGTGGATGGATACAGAACTGGTTTGGTTATAGAAGTGTTGTGGAGATGCTGGTGTTGGACTGGGGTAAACACAGCAAGAAGTCTCACAACACCAGGTTAAAGTCCAACAGGTTTATTTGTCGCAAACACCACTTTGGAGCGCTGCTTCTTCGTCAGGTGAGTGGGAGCTCTCGCCTGGACTTGCAAAATCTCACTAACTGTCCTGTCTGGAGACAATACACATCTCTTTAACCTGTGCTTAACCCTCTCTCCACTCACATTGTCTGTACCTTTAAGACTTGATTATCTGTAAAGACTCGCATTCCAACCATTATTCTGTAAATTGAGTTTGTGTCTTTCTCTGCCCTGTTTGTGAACAGAACTCCCACTTACCTGACTAAGGTGCAGCGCTCCAAAAGCTCATGGCTTTTGCTACCAAATAAACCTGTTGGACTTTAACCTGGTGTTGTGAAACTTTTTACTTGGTTTTAGAAGACAGAGAGTAGCGGTGGAAGGGTGTTTTTCAGAATGGAGATGTGTTGGCAGTGATGTTCCGTGGGAATCAGTGCTGGGACCTCTGTTATTTGCAGTATGTATAAATGATCTGGAGGAAACTGTGGGGGGATCTGATGATACGAAGATTGGTGGAGTTGCTGTTAGTGCCCGGGATTGTCAGAGGATCCAACAGGGTATCGATAGATTGGAGACTTGGACACAGAGATGGCAAATGGAGTTTAATCCGGACAAACGCGAGTGATGTATTTTGGAGAATCAAATTTAGGTGTGATTATACTGTAAATGGCAGAACCTACAGGAAATTAGTAACCAGAGAGATTTGGGTGTGCAGGTCCACAGTTCCCTAAAAGTGGCCACACAGGAAGCCAAGGTGATTAGAACATAGAACACTACAGCACAAACAGGCCCTTCGGCCCACAAGTCACGCCGATCATATCCATACCGACCAGGCCATAGAACTAACTATAACTCCCAATCCCATTAAACCCCATATACTCATCCAGAAGTCTTTTAAAAGACCCCAGTGAGTTCGCCTCTACCACAACCAACGACAGCCGATTCCACTCACTCACCACCCTCTGAGTGAAAAACTTACCCCTAACATCTCCTCTGTACTTGCTTCCCCGCACCTTAAATCTGTGTCCTCTCGTAGCGACCATTTCAGCCCTGGGAAATAGCCTCCGAGAATCCACCCTATCTATTCCTCTCAACATTTTATAAACCTCTATCAGGTCGCCTCTCAACCTTCGTCTCTCCAGGGAAAAGAGTCCCAGCTCCCTCAACCTATTAAGAACATAAGAAATAGGAGCAGGAGTCGGCCATCTAGCCCTTCGAGCCTGCCCCGCCATTCAATAAGATCATGGCTGATCTGAAGTGGATCAGTTCCACTTTCCCGCCCTCTCCCCATAACCCTTAATCCCCTGTCTATCAGAAACCTATCTACCCGTGACTTAAATATATTTAGCGAGGCAGCCTCAACCACTTCAACGGGCAGAGAATTCCAGAGATTCACCACCCTTTGAGTGAAGAAGTTCCTCCTCAACTCCGCTCTAAACTGCCCCCCCCGCTTATCTTGAGGCTGTGTCCTCTAGTCCTACTGTCCTTTCTAAGCGGGAAGAATCTCTCTACCTCTACCCTATCCATCCCCTTCATTATCTTATACGTCTCTATAAGATCCCCCCTCATCCTTCTAAACTCCAACGAGTACAGACCCAGTCTATTTAGCCTCTCTTCATAGTCCAATCCCCTCATCTCCGGTATCAGCCTAGTGAACCTCCTTTGCACTCCCTCCAAGGCCAAAATATCCTTGCACAAGTGCGGCGACCAAAGCTGCACACAGTACTCCAGCTGCGGCCTCACCAGTGCCCTGTACAGTTGCAGCAAGACCTCCCTACTTTTATATTCTATCCCCCTCGCTATAAAGGCCAGCATCCCATTCGCCTCCCTGACCACCTGCTGCACCTGCAAGCTGGGTTTTTGTGACTCATGCACAAGGACCCCCAGGTCCCTCTGCACCGTCGCCTGCTGCAGCTTTTCACCCTTCAAATAGGAATCCCTCCTACTATTATTTCTGCCAAAGTGGATAACCTCACACTTGCTAAAATTATACTCCGTCTGCCAGGTCCTCACCCACTCGCTCAGCCTATCCAGATCCCTCTGCAGACTTTCCACACCCTCCGCACAATTTGCTTTTCCACTCACCTTTGTGTCATCAGCAAATTTCGACACCCTACACTCAGCCCCCTCCTCCAGATCATCTATATAAACGGTAAATAGCTGAGGCCCCAGCACCGACCCCTGGGGCACTCCACTAGTCACCAACCGCCAGTCAGAATAACACCCATTGATACCAACTCTCTGCCTCCTATTAGACAATCAATCCTCTATCCATGCTAACACCTTACCCCCAACTCCATGCCCCCTAACCTTCTGTAGCAACCTTTTATGCGGCACCTTATCAAACGCCTTCTGAAAATCTAGAAACACCACATCCACCGGTTCCCCTCTGTCTACCGTACTAGTCACATCCTCATAGAAATCCAATAAATTCGTCAAACACGACTTCCCCTTAACGAATCCGTGCTGCGTCTGCTGGATCAAACCATTCTTTTCTAGGTGCCTCGCTATTTCTTCTTTGATGACGGATTCAAGCATTTTTCCAACAGACGTTAAACTAACCGGCCTATAATTCCCTGCCTTTTGTCTGCTACCTTTTTTAAACAGCGGCGTAACATTAGCCATTTTCCAATCTTCCGGCACTTCCCCGGAATCCAGCGACGTTTGGAAAATAATCACTAAGGCATCCACTATCACCTCCGCCATTTCTTTCAGAACCCTTTGATGCATTCCATCCAGTCCCGGGGACTTGTCCACAATCAGTCCCGTTATTCTATCAAGCACTACCTCTCTAGTGACAGTAATCGCATTCAGTGATTAAGAAGGCATTCGGCATGCTGACCTTCATCAGCTGGGGCACTGAGTACAAGAGTTGGGAAATCATGTTGCAGCTGTATAAAACCTTGGTTAAACCATATTTGGAGTGTTGTGTGCAGTTCTGGTCACCAAATTATCAGAAGGACATGAAAGATTTGGAGAGAGTGAAAAGAATGTTACCTGGTCTTGAGGGTGTTGGCGATGGGGAGAGGTTGAATAAACTAGGATTGTTTTCACTGGAAAGACAGAGGCTGAGGGGAGACCTGATAGAGACTTACACAATGATGAGAGGCATAGACAGGGTGGACACTCAGAGACTTTTTCCAAGGATAGACGTGTTAATTACAAAAAAATAAAGTTTATTAAATTGTCTCAAGTAGGCTTCCATTCACATTGTAATGAGGTGATTGTGGAAATCCCCGAGTTGCCTCACTCCGGTGCCTGTTCGGGTACACTGACAGAGAATTCAGCACGGCCAAAATACCCAACCACTGCTTCTTTCAGACTGTGGGGGGAAACTGGAGCGCCCGGAGAGAGCCCACACAGATATGGGGAGAACATGCAGACACTGCACAGATAGCTGGGAATTGAACCCAGGTCCCTGGCACTGTCAGACAGCAGTGTGAATCACTGTGTCACCGTGCTGCCCCGGGTCCCTGGCACTGTGAGACAGCAGTGTGAATCACTGTGTCACCGTGCTGCCCCGGGTCCCTGGCACTGTGAGACAGCAGTGTGAATCACTGTGTCACCGTGCTGCCCCGGGTCCCTGGCACTGTGAGACAGCAGTGTGAATCACTGTGTCACCGTGCTGCCCCGGGTCCCTGGCACTGTGAGACAGCAGTGTGAATCCCTGTGTCACCGCGCTGCCCCGGGTCCCTGGCACTGTGAGACAGCAGTGTGAATCACTGTGTCACCGTGCTGCCCCGTGTCCCTGGCACTGTGAGACAGCAGTGTGAATCACTGTGTCACCGTGCTGCCCCGGGTCCCTGGCACTGTGAGACAGCAGTGCTAATCACTGTGTCACCGTGCTGCCCCGGGTCCCTGGCACTGTGAGACAGCAGTGTGAATCACTGTGTCACCGTGCTGCCCCGGGTCCCTGGCACTGTGAGACAGCAGTGTGAATCACTGTGTCACCGTGCTGCCCCGGGTCCCTGGCGCTGTGAGACAGCAGTGTGAATCACTGTGTCACCGTGCTGCCCCGGGTCCCTGGCACTGTGAGACAGCAGTGTGAATCACTGTGTCACCGTGCTGCCCCAGGTCCCTGGCGCTGTGAGACAGCAGTGTGAATCACTGTGTCACCGTGCTGCCCCGTGTCCCTGGCACTGTGAGACAGCAGTGCTAATCACTGTGTCACCGTGCTGCCCCGGGTCCCTGGCACTGTGAGACAGCAGTGTGAATCACTGTGTCACCGTGCTGCCCCGGGTCCCTGGCACTGTGAGACAGCAGTGTGAATCACTGTGTCACCGTGCTGCCCCGGGTCCCTGGCACTGTGAGACAGCAGTGTGAATCACTGTGTCACCGTGCTGCCCCGGGTCCCTGGCACTGTGAGACAGCAGTGCTAATCACTGTGTCACCGTGCTGCCCCGGGTCCCTGGCACTGTGAGACAGCAGTGCTAATCACTGTGTCACCGTGCTGCCCCGGGTCCCTGGCACTGTGAGACAGCAGTGTGAATCACTGTGTCACCGTACTGCCCCGGGTCCCTGGCACTGTGAGACAGCAGTGCTAATCACTGTGTCACCGTGCTGCCCCGGGTCCCTGGCGCTGTGAGACAGCAGTGTGAATCACTGTGTCACCGTGCTGCCCCGGGTCCCTGGCACTGTGAGACAGCAGTGTGAATCACTGTGTCACCGTGCTGCCCCGGGTCCCTGGCACTGTGAGACAGCAGTGTGAATCACTGTGTCACCGTACTGCCCCGGGTCCCTGGCACTGTGAGACAGCAGCGCTAATCACTGTGTCACCGTGCTGCCCCGGGTCCCTGGCACTGTGAGACAGCAGTGTGAATCACTGTGTCACCGTGCTGCCCCGGGTCCCTGGCACTGTGAGACAGCAGTGTGAATCCCTGTGTCACCGTGCTGCCCCGGGTCCCTGGCGCTGTGAGACAGCAGTGTGAATCAGTGTGTCACCGTGCTGCCCCGGGTCCCTGGCGCTGTGAGACAGCAGTGTGAATCACTGTGTCACCGTGCTGCCCCGGGTCCCTGGCACTGTGAGACAGCAGTGTGAATCACTGTGTCACCGTGCTGCCCTGGGTCCCTGGCACTGTGAGACAGCAGTGTGAATCACTGTGTCACCGTGCTGCCCCGGGTCCCTGGCACCGTGAGACAGCAGTGCTAATCACTGTGTCACCCTTTCTGTCGCTCTCTCTTTCTCTGTTTCATTTTCTCACTGACTCAGTCTCTCTTCCCTTTATCTCTCTCTCTCTCCCCCTCTGTCGCTGTCACTCAGGCTCCCAGTCTGTCTCCTCCTGTTTCCCCCTCTCCTTTTCTCCCACTGTGTCTCTCACTCTCCTTGTCTCTCTCTCTGTCTGTCTCTCTCTCTCTGTCTCCCTGTCTCTGTCTGTCTGTCTCTTTCTCTCTGTGTCTCTCTGTCTCTGTCTCTCTGCTTTTCACTATCTGTCTCCATCACTCTCTCTTGGTGTCTGTCTCAGTCGATCCCTGAGTGTGTGTCTCTCTCTGTCTCTCTCTCTTTATCTCAGTCCCTCTCTCTCTCTCTCACTCTATCTATCTCAGTCCCTCTCTCTGTGTCTCTCTCTCTCACTCTATCTATCTCAGTCCCTCTCTCTGTGTCTCTCTCTCTCACTCTATCTATCTCAGTCCCTCTCTCTGTGCCTCTCTCTCTCTCAGTCTCTATCTCAGTCCCTCTCTCTCTCTCTCTCTCAGTCTCGATCGCAGTCCCTCTCTCTGTGTCTCTCTCTCAGTCTCTACCTCAGTCCCTCTCTCTCTCTCTCTCAGTCTCTATGTCAGTCCCTCTCTCAGTCTCTATCTCAGTCCCTGTCTCTGTCTCTCTGTCTCTCTCTCTCAGTCTCTATCTCAGTCCCTCTCTTTCTCTCTCTCTCAGTCTCTATCTCAGTCTCCCTCTCTCTCTCTCTCAGTCTCTATCTCAGTCCCTCTCTCTGTGTGTTTCATTCTCTCAGTCTCTATCTCAGTCCCTCTCTCTGTGTCTCTCTCTCTCAGTCTCTATCGCATTCCCTCTCTCTCTCTCTCTCTGTCCCAGTCTCTATCTCAGTCCCTCTCTCTGTGTCTCTCTCTCTCAGTCTCTATCGCAGTCTCTCTCTCTCTCTCTCTCAGTCTCTATTTCAGTCCCTCTCTCTGTGTCTCTCTCTCTCGAAGTCTCTATCTCAGTCCCTCTCTCTCTCGAAGTCTCTATCTCAGTCCCTCTCTCTCTCAGTCTCTATCTCAGTCCCTCTCTCTGTCTCGCTCTCTCAGTCTCTATCTCAGTCCCTCTCTCTCTCTCTCTCTCAGTCTCTATCTCAGTCCCTCTCTCTGTGTCTCCCTCTCAGTCACTATCTCAATCGCTCTCTCTCTCTCAGTCTCTATCTCAGTCCCTCTCTCTCTCTCTCTCAGTCTCTATCTCAGTCCAGCTCTCTCTCTCTCTCTCTGTCTCTCTCTCAGCTTCTATCTCAGTCCCTCTCTCTGTCACTCTCTGTCAGTCTCTATCGCAGTCCCTCTCTCTCTCTCTCTCTCAGTCTCTATCTCAGTCCCTCTCTCTGTCACTCTCTGTCAGTCTCTATCGCAGTCCCTCTCTCTGTCTCTCTCTCTCAGTCTCTATCTCAGTCCCTCTCTCTGTGTCTTTCTCTCTCAATCTCTATCTCAGTCCCTCTCTGTGTGTGTCTCTCAGTCCCTCTCTCTCCCTCTCTCTCAGTCTCTATCTCAGTCTCTCTCTCTGTCTCTCTCTCTCAGTCTCTATGTCTGTCCCTCTCTCTGTGTCTCTCTCTCAGTCTCTATCTCAGTCCCTCTCTGTCTCTCTCTCTCTCAGTCTCTATCTCAGTCCCTCTCTCTCTCTCTCTCTCAGTCTCTATCTCAGTCCCTCTCTCTGTGTGTCTCCCTCTCAGTCTCTATCTCACTCCCTCTCTCTCTCTCTCAGTCTCCATCTCAATCTCTCTCTCTGTCTCTCTCCCTCAGTCTCTATCTCAGTCCCTCTCTCTGTCTCTCTCAGTCTCTATCTCAGTCCCTCTCTGTCTCTCTCTCTCTCAGTCTCTATCTCAGTCCCTCTCTCTGTGTCTCTCTCCCTCAGTCTCTATCTCAGTCCCTCTCTCTCTCTCTCAGTCTCCATCTCAATCCCTCTCTCTGTCTCTCTCTCTCAGTCTCTATCTCAATCCCTCTCTGTCTCTCTCTCTCAGTCTCTATCTCAGTCCCACTCTGTCTCTCTCTCTCTCAGTCTCTATCTCAGTCCCTCTCTCTGTGTGTCTCTCTCTCTCAGTTATCTCAGTCCCTCTCTGTCTCTCTCTCTCTCAGTCTCTATCTCAGTCCCTCTCTCTGTGTGTCTCTCTCTCAGTCTCTATCTCACTCCCTCTCTCTCTCAGTCTCTATCTCAGTCCCTCTATCTGTGTCTCTCTCCCTCAGTCTCTATCTCAGTCCCTCTCTCTCTCTCTCTCAGTCTCTATCTCAATCCCTCTCTCTGTCTCTCTCTCTTAGTCTCTATCTCACTCCCTCTCTCTCTCTCCCTCAGTCTCTATCTCAGTCCCTCTCTCTGTGTCTCTCTCTGTCTCTATCTCAGTCCCTCTCTGTCTCTCTTTCTCTCAGTCTCTATCTCAGTCCCTCTCTCTGTGTGTCTCTCTCTCAGTCTCTATCTCACTCCCTCTCTCTCTCTCCCTCAGTCTCTATCTCAGTCCCTCTCTCTGTGTCTCTCTCTCTCAGTCTCTATCTCAGTCCCTCTCTCTGTGTGTGTCTCTCTCTCAGTCTCTATCTCAGTCCCTCTCTCTCTCTCTCAGTCTCAAACTCAGTCCCTCTCTCTCTCTCTCAGTCTCTATCTCAGTCCCTCTCTCTGTGTGTCTCTCTCTCAGTCTCTATCTCAGTCCCTCTCTCTGTGTGTGTCTCTCTCTCAGTCTCTATCTCAGTCCCTCTCTCTCTCTCTCAGTCTCAAACTCAGTCCCTCTCTCTCTCTCTCAGTCTCTATCTCAGTCCCTCTCTCTCTCTCTCTAAGTCTCTATCTCAGTCCCTCTCTCTGTGCCTCTCTCTCAGTCTCTATCTCAATCCCTCGCTCTCTCTCTCTCTCTCTCTCAGTCTCTATCTCAGTCCCTCTCTCTCTGTATCTCTCTCTCTCTCAGTCTCTATCTCAGTCCCTCTCTCTGTGACTCTCTCTCTCTCGGTCTCTATCACAGTCCCTCTCTCTCTCTCTCTCTCTCAGTCTCTATCGCAGTCTCTCTCTCTCTCTCTCTCTCGGTCTCTATCACAGTCCCTCTCTCTCTCTCTCTCTCTCTCTCAGTCTCTATCTCACTCCCTCTCTCTCTCAGTCTCTATCTCAGTCCCTCTCTCTGTGTCTCTGTCTCTCAGTCTCGATCTCAGTCCCTCTCTGTCTTTCTCTCTGTCTCAGCCTCTCTCAGTCCCTCTTTCTGTCACTCTCTCTCTGTCTCTCTCTCAGTCCCTCTCTCTGTGTCTTTCTCTCTCAGTCTCTCTCTCAGTCCCTCTCTGTGTGTGTCTCTCAGTCCCTCTGTCTCCCTCTCTCTCAGTCTCTATCTCTCTCCCTCAGTCTCTATCTCAGTCCCCCTCTCTCTCTCTCTCTCAGTCTCTATATCAGTCCCACTCTGTCTCTCTCTCTCTCAGTCTCTATCTCAGTCCCTCTCTCTGTGTCTCTCTCTCTCTCAGTCTCTATCTCAGTCCCTCTCTCTCTCTCTGTCCCAGTCTCTATCTCAGTCCCTCTCTCTCTGTCACTCTCTGTCAGTCTCTATCTCAGTCCCTCTCTCTGTGTCACTCTCTGTCAGTCTCTATTTCAGTCCCTCTCTCTGTGTCTTTCTCTCTCAATCTCTATCTCAGTCCCTCTCTGTGTGTGTCTCTCAGTCCCTCTCTCTCCCTCTCTCTCAGTCTCTATCTCAGTCCCTCTCTCTCCCTCTCTCTCAGTCTCTATCTCAGTCTCTCTCTCTCTCTCTCTCTCTCAGTCTCTGTCTCAGTACCCCCCCTCTCTCTCTCTCAGTCTCTATCTCAGCCCCTCTCTCTCTGTGTCTCATTCTCTCAGTCTCCATCACAGTCCCTCTCTCTGTATCTCTCTCTCTCTCAGTCTCTATCTCAGTCCCTCTCTCTGTGTCTCTCTCTCTCAGTCTCGATCTCAGTCCCTCTCTCTGTGTCTCTCTATCTCAGTCTCTATCTCAGCCTCTATCTCAGTCTCTCTCTCTGTCTCTCTCTCTGTCCCTCTCTCTGACTCTGTCTCTCTCAGTCTCTATCTCAGTCCCTCACTCTCTCTCTCTCAGTCTCTATCTCAGTCCCTCTCTCTGTGTGTGTCTCTCTCTCAGTCTCTATCTCAGTCCCTCTCTCTCTCTCTCAGTCTCTATCTCAGTCCCCCTCTCTCTCTCTCTCTCTCAGTCTCTACCTCAGTCCCTCTCTCTGTCTCTCTCTGTCTCTCATTCTCTATCTAAGTCCCTCTGTCTGTGTCTCTCTCTCAGTCTCTATCTCAGTCCCTCTCCCTCTCTCAGTCTCTATCTCAGTCCCTCTCTGTGTGTGTGTCTCTCTCAGTCTCTATCTCAGTCCCTCTCTGTCTCTCTCTCATTCTCTATCTCAGTCCCTCTCTCTGTCTCTTTCCCTCTCTCAGTCTCTATCTCAGTCCCTCTCTCTCTCTCTCCCAGTCTCTATTTCAGTCCCTCTCTCTGTGTCTCTCTCTCTAAGTCTCTATCTCAGTCCCTCTCTCTCTCTGTCTCTATCTCAGTCCCTCTCTCTCTCTGTCTCTATCTCAGTCCCTCTCCCTCTCTCTCTCAGTCTCTGTCTCAGTCCCTCTCTCTGTGTGTCTCTCTCTCTCAGTTTCTATCTCAATCCCTCTCTGTCTCTCTCTCTCAGTCTCTATCTCAGTCCCTCTTTCTCTCTCTCTCAGTCTCTATCTCAGTCCCTCTCTCTCTCTCTGTCTCTATCTCAGTCCCTCTCTCTCTCTCTGTCTCTACCTCAGTCCCTCGCTCTCTCTCTCTCAGTCTCTATATCAGTCCCTCTCTCTGTCTCTCTCAGTCTCTATCTCAGTCCCTCTCTGTGTCTCTCTCTCTCAGTCTCTATCTCAGTCTCTCTCTCAGTCCCTCTGTGTGTGTGTCTCTCAGTCCCTCTCTCTCCCTCTCTCTCAGTCTCTATCACAGTCTCTCTCTCTCTCTCTCTCTCAGTCTCTACCTCAGTCCCTCTCTCTGTGTCTCTCTCTCTCACAGTCTCTATCTCAATCCCTCTCTGTCTCTCTCTCTCAGTTTCTATCTCAGTCCCTCTCTCTCTCTCTCTCTCAGTCTCTATCTCAGTCCCTCTCTCTGTGTGTCTCTCTCTCAGTCTCTATCTCAATCCCTCTCTGTCTCCCTCTCTCTCAGTCTCTATCTCAGTCCATCTCTCTGTCTCTCTCCCTCTCGGTCCCTATCTCAGTCCCTCTCTCTGTCTCTCTCTCTCTCTGTCTCTATCTCAGTCCCTCTCTCTCTCTCTGTCTCTATCTAAGTCCCTCTCTCTGTCTCTCTCTCTCAGTCTCTATCTCAGTCCCTTTCTGTCTCCCTCTCAGTCTCTATCTCAGTCCCTCTCTCTGTGTCTCTCTCTCTCTCTGTCTCTATCTCAGTCCCTCTCTTTGTCTCTCTCTGTCTCAGTTGCTCTCTCTCTCTCTCTCTGTCTCTATCTCAGTCCCTCTCTCTGTGTCTCTCTCTGTCTCTATCTCAGTCCCTCTCTCTTTCTCTCTCTGTCTCTCTCAGTCTCTATCTCAGTCCCTCTCTGTCTCTCTCTCTCTCAGTCTCTATCTCAGTCCCTCTCTCTGTGTGTCTCTCTCTCAGTCTCTATCTCAGTCCCTCTCTCTCTCTCTCAGTCTCTATCTCAGTCCCTCTCTTGGTGTCTCTCTCTCTCTGTCTCTATCTCAGTCCCTCTCTCTCTCTCAGTCTCTATCTCAGTCCCTCTCTCTCTCTCAGTCTCTATCTCAGTCCCTCTCTCTGTGTGTGTCTCTCTCTCTCAATTTCTATCTCAGTCCCTCTCTGTCTCTCTCTCTCTTTCAGTCTCTATCTCAGTCCCTCTCTCGGTGTCTCTCTCTCACTCAGTCTCTATCTCAGTCCCTCTCTGTCTCCCTCTCTCTCAGTCTCTATCTCAGTCCCTCTCTCTGTCTCTCTCAGTCTCTATCTCAGTTCCTCTCTCTCTCTCTCTCTCTCTCTTAGTCTCTATCTCAGTCCCTCTCTCTGTGTGTGTCTCTCTCTCAGTCTCTATCTCAGTCCCTCTCTCTGTGTGTGTCTCTCTCTCAGTCTCTATCTCAGTCCTTCTCTCTGTCTCTCTCTCTCTCAGTCTCTATCTCAGTCCCTCTCTCTCTCTCAGTCTCTATCTCAGTCCCTCTCTCTCTCTCTCTCTGTCTCAGTCTCAATGTCAGTCCCTCTCTCTCTCTCTCTATCTCAGTCCCTCTCTCTCTCTCTCTCTCCCAGTCTCAATGTCAGTCCCTCTCTCTCTCTCTCTCTCTCTATCTCAGTCTCTCTCTCTCTCTCTCTCTCTCAGTCTCTATCTCAGTCCCTCTCTCTCTGTCTCAGTCTCTATCTCAGTCCCTCTCTCTGAGTCTCTCTCTCTCTCAGTCTCTCTCTCAGTCCCTCTCTGTGTCTCTCTCTCAGTCTCTATCTCAGTCTCTCTCTCTCTCTCTCTCTCTCTCTGTCCCTCTCTGTGTCTCTCTCACACTGTCTCAGTCTCCTCTGTTTCTGTTTGTCTCTGGCTCCTTCTCTTTTCTCTCTTTCAGGCTCTCGTTCTGTCTGCTCCTCCCCTCCCCCTTTGCCCCCTTACCCCATCTTGCACTCTCCCTCTCTCACTATCTCTATCTCTTTCCCATTATCCCTCTCTCTTCATCACTCCCCATCTCCCTCTGTCCCTCTCTCTCTGCCCCTCTCTTCCCCTCTCTATCTCACTGTCTCAGTTCAGTTCTCTCTCTCTCTCTCTCTATCTCTCTATCTCTCTCTCTTCCTTTCTCTACCTCTCTCTCTTTAAGAACATAAGAAATAGGAGCAGGAGTAGGCCATCTAGCCCCTCGAGCCTGCCCCGCCATTCAATAAGATCATGGCTGATCTGTCGTGGCTCAGTTCCACTTTCCCGCCCTCTCCCCATAACCCTTAATCCCCTCTCTTATCAAAAACCTATCAACCCGCGTCTTAAAAATATTTAGCGAGGCAGCCTCCACCACTTCAACGGGCAGAGAATTCCAGAGATTCACCACCCTTTGAGTGAAGAAGTTCCTCCTCAACTCCGTTCTAAACCGCCCCCCCTTTATCTTGAGGCTGTGCCCCCTAGTCCTACTTTACTTTCTGAGCGGGAAGAGTCTCTCCACCTCTATCCTATCCATCCCATTCATCATCTTATACGTCGCAATGAGATCTCCCCTCATTCTTCTAAACTCTAACGAGTACAGACCCAGTCTATTTAGTCTCTCTTCATAGTCCAACCCCCTCATCTCCGGTATCAGCCTAGTGAACCTCCTCTGCACTCCCTCCAAGGCCAAAATATCCTTGCGTAAGTGCGGTGCCCAAAACTGCACACAGTACTCCAGCTGCGGCCTCACCAATGCCCTATACAGTTGCAGCAAGACCTCCCTACTTTTATATTCAATCCCCCTCGCTATGAAGGCCAGCATCCCATTCACCTTCCTGACCACCTGCTGCACCTGCAGGCTGGGTTTTTGTGACTCATGCACAAGGACCCCGAGGTCCCTCTGCACCGTCGCCTGCTGCAGTTTTTCGCCACGTAAGTAATAGTCCTTCCTACCATTATTCCTACCAAAGTGGACCACCTCGCACTTGCCAACATTTAATTCCATTTGCCATTTCCTGGCCCATTCGCCCAGCCTATCTAGATCCTTCTGTAGACTCTCACCACCCTCCGCGCAATTTGCCGTTCCACCAATCTTGGTGTCATCAGCAAATTTCAACACCATACACTCGGTTCCCTCCTCCAGATCATCTATATAAATGGTAAATAGCTGAGGCCCCAGCACCGACCCCTGGGGCACTCCACTAGTCACCAACCGCCAATCCGAAAAGCACCCATTGACCCCCACTCTCTGCCTCCTATTTGACAACCAATCCTCTATCCACGCTAACACCCTACCCCCAACTCCATGCCCCCGACCTTCTGCAATAACCTCTTGTGAGGTACCTTGTCAAACGCCTTCTGAAAATCGAGAAACACCACATCCACCGGCTCTCCTCTATCCACCGCCCTAGACACATCCTCGTAGAACTCCAGTAAATTCGTCAGACACGACTTCCCCTTAACAAATCCGTGCTACGTCTGTTCTATCAAACCATTCTTTTCTCGGTGCTTCACTATTTCTTCTTTGATGACGGATTCAAGCATTTTTCCAACAACAGACATTAAACTAACCGGCCTATAATTCCCTGCCTTTTGTCTGCTACCTTCTTTAAACAGCGGTGTAACATTAGCTGTTTTCCAATCTTCCGGCACTTCCCCGGAATCCAGCGACGTTTGGAAAATAATCACGAAGGCATCCACTATCACCTCCGCCATTTCTTTCAGAACCCTCGGATGCATTCCATCCGGTCCTGGGGACTTGTCCACAATCAGTCCCTCCAGTCTGTCGAGCACCGCCTCTCTAGTAACAATAATGTCATTCAGGCCCTCCACTCCTACCATCTTTCTATCGCTAACACCCGGCAAATTATTCACGTCCTCCTCCGTGAAGACCGAAACAAAAAAGTTATTCAAGGCCTCAGCCATTTCCCCATCCCCTACCACTAAGTCTCCCCTCTCATCCTCTAAGGGTCCAACGTTCACCCTAGCCAGCCTCTTCCTTTTTATATATTTATAAAAACTCTTGCTATCCTTTTTTATATTAAGCGCTAGCCCAGCTTCATAGTTTCTCCTACCCTTCTTTATCAACTTCTTTGTCATTCTTTGTTGACATTTAAACCTCTCCCAATCCTCTTCTTGCCCACTACTCTTAGCTACTCTAAACGCCTCCGCTTTTAATTTAACACTTTCCTTCACCTCCTTCGTTATCCATGGCTGATTATCTCTCCTCCTACGATCCTTTTTAACCATCGGAATAAATTTCTGCTGAGCACCAAGAAAGATCTCCTTAAAGATCCTCCACTGCTCCTCAGCAGACCTACCTTCCAACGCGCTCCCCCAGTCTACATTCGCCAATTCCTCTCTCATCCTACCGTACTCCCCTCTGTTCAAACAAAGGACACGTGTCCGGGAACCCACTTTCTCCTCCTCCACCATACAATGATCACTCTTCCAAGAGGATCCTTCACCACAAGGTCCCTAATTCTACCCGCCTCATTACATAACACCAGATCCAAGATAGCTCGCTCCCCCGTCGGCTCCAACACACACTGTTCGAGGAAACTATCCCGGCAGCATTCCAAGAACTCCTCCTCAAGCCCACTGCGTCCAACGTGGGTCAACCAATCAATACGTAGATTGAAATCCCCCATAATTTTCACCGTCCCATTCCTGCACGCCGCATTTATTTGCGCGTTAACAGCCCGCCCCACCTCCAGATCATTATTTGGGGGCCTATAGACGACATCCACCAGCGTTTTCCTCCCTTTGCTGTTCCTAATCTCCACCCACAACGATTCCACTTTCTGCTCTTTGGTTCCTATATCATCCCTTACTACCACCCTGATGCTATCCTTAATCAGCAGAGTTCCCCCCCCACTTTTTCCTCCTGCTTATCCTTCCTAAACACTTGATACCCCTGGACATTCAGCTCCCAGTCCCTGTCACCTTGCAGCCACGTCTCTGTAATGGCCACCAGATCGTATCCATTTGTGCTGATCTGCGCCATCAGCTCATCCACTTTATTCCGAATGCTTCGTGCATTCAGATAAAGTGCCTTCATCCCAGCCTTCACCTGTACCGTATTTGCCAGAACACCACCAACCATACTCACGCCCCCTACTCCTTTTATTATTGGGACATCCTTGGCCTCCTCCCTTACCTGCACCCTCTCCTTAACTTTAGACCCCGTAATGTCACCTACCCTCGCACACACACACCCCCCCCCCCACCCCCCAATTAGTTTAAAGCCCTGTCTACAGTCCTATTTACTCGATTCGCCAGGACTCTGGTCCCAGCACGGTTCAGACCAACCCCATCCCACCCGAACAGGTCCCACCTGCCCCAATACTGATGCCAATGCCCCATAAATTCAAACCCATTCCTCCCACACCAATCCCTGAGCCACCCATTCACTTCCTTAATCTGATCAACCTTACGCCCGTCTGCACTCGGTTCAGGCAGTAGTCCGGAGATAACCACCTTGTCGGCTCTACTTTTTAATTCCATTCCCAGTTTTTTATACTCCCTCCCCAGATCCTCAGTTTGCATTTTGCCTACGTCGTTGGCACCCACATGTACCACAACGACCAGATTCTCACCCTCCCAATCCAGGTTCCTCTGCAGCCCAGATGCGACATCCTGGACCCGAGCATCAGGCAGACAACACACCCTTCTGTGCACTTTGTTATTGTGACAAAGGACAGTGTCAATACCCTTAACCACACTATCCCCAATCACTACTATGTTCCTTTTCACCTTCTCTTTGCCTATGACCTGTGTCTGCATCACTGTACTGTGTGCAGTTTACTCACCAACCTCACCTCCCTCGTTCTCGTCCAGACTGGAAGCAAGAACCTCAAACCTGTTATGCAGATTGAGAGGCTGAGGCATTTGGTCCCCACCCTCCTTCCTCCGGTCCCCACCCTCCTTCCTCCGGTCCCCACCCTCCTTCCTCCGGTCCCCACCCTCCTTCCTCCGATCCCCACCCTCCTTCCTCCGCTCCCCACCCCCCTTCCTCCTCTCCCCACCCTCCTCTCTCCACCCTCCTTCCTCCAGTCCCCACCCTCCTTCCTCCTCTCCCCACCCTCCTTCCTCCTCTCAGCAGCCCCCTCTTGTTCCTGACCCTTAGAGTTAGCCAGTCTAGGGGGGGTGGATGTCTCTTGCACCCCATTGTCAATGGCACCCTCTCTCCCCCTGATGAGCCTCAGTGTCTGTAGCTCAGAGGCCAGCTCATCTACCTTGAGCTGGAGCTCCTCCAGCAACCTGCACTTTCTCTCTCTCTCTTCCTCTATCCCTCAGGCCCCTTCTCACTCTCTGTCTCTCTCTCTTCTCTATCTCTCTCTCTCTCTCTCCTTCTCTCTCTCCTCTATCTCTCTCTCTTTTTCTCTCTCTCTCTCTCTCTATCTCTCAGGCTCCTCACTCTCTCTCTCTCTCTCTTTCTCTATCTCTCAGGCTCCTCACTCTCTCTCTCTCTCTCTTTCTCTATCTCTCAGGCTCCTCACTCTCTCTCTCTCTCTTTCTCTATCTCTCTGTCTCTCTCTTTCTCCCTCTCCCTATCTCTCAGGCTCCTTCTCACTCTCTGTCTTTCTCTCCCCCTCCTTCTCTATCTCTCTCTCTTTCTCTCTCTCTCTTTCTCTGTCTCTCAGGCTCCTTCTCTCTGTTTATCTCTCTCTTTCTTTCTCTAATGTCTCGAGATGGATAGAAAGCTGGTTAGCTGATAGGAAGCAAAGAGTCGGCATAAATGGGTCTTTTTCTGATTGGCAGACAGTAACGAGTGAGGTTCCACAGGGATCTGTGCTCGGACCCCAGCTGTTGACATTATATATGAATGATCTGGAAGAGGGAACTGAGTGTATTATCTTCAAATTTACAGATGATACAAAGTTGGGTGGGAGGGTGAGCTGTGAGGAGGATACAGAGATATTTCAGTGTGATTTGGACAGGCTGAGTGTGTGGGTATCTGCATAGCAGATGCAGTATAATGTGGATAAATGTGAGGTTATCCACTTTGGGAACAATAATAGGAAGTCAGATTACTACTGGAATGGGTGTAAATTGAGAGAGGTGGATACTCAGCGAGACCTTGGAGTCCTTGTGTATCAGTCGCTGAGAGTAAGTGCGCAGGTACAGCAGGCAGTAAAGAAGGTAAACGGTCTGTTAGCCTTCACAGCGATAGGATTTGAGTAAAGGGACAGGGATGTTTTGCTGCAATTGTACAGGGCATTGGTGAGGCCACACCTGGAGTATTGGGTACAGTTTTGGTTTCCTTATCTGAGGAAGGATGTCCTTGTTATAAAGGGAGCACAGCGAAGGTTTACCAGGCTGATTCCTGGGAT
>NW_027649943.1:310000-318546 GCF_965287045.1 Carcharhinus amblyrhynchos | reverse complement strand
GAGAGAGAGAGATGTGTGTGAGAGAGAGTGTGTGTGTGAGAGTGTGTGTGTGAGAGAGAGTGTGTGTGTTAGAGAGTGTGTGTGTGAAAGAGAGTGTGTGTGAGAGAGGGTGTGTGTGAGAGAGTGTCTGTGTGTGAGAGAGAGTGTGTGTGTGAGAGAGAGTGTGTGTGTGAGAGTGTGTGTGAGAGAGGGAGTGTGTGTGAGAGAGGGAGTGTGTGTGAGAGAGGGAGTGTGTGTGAGAGAGAGAGAGTGTGTGTGAGAGAGAGTGTGAGAGAGAGTGTGTGTGTGAGAGTGTGTGTGAGAGAGGGAGTGTGTGTGAGAGAGAGAGAGTGTGTGTGTGAGAGTGTGTGTGAGAGAGAGTGTGTGTGAGAGAGTGTGTGTGAGAGAGGGAGTGTGTGTGTGAGAGAGAGAGTGTGTGTGTGAGAGTGTGTGTGAGAGTATGTGTGAGAGAGAGAGTGTGTGTGTTAGAGAGAGTGTGTGAGAGAGAGTGTGTGAGAGAGTGTGTGAGAGAGAGTGTGTGAGAGAGAGAGTGTGTGTGTTAGAGAGTGTGCGTGAGAGAGAGCGTGTGTGAGAGAGAGCGTGTGTGTGAGAGAGAGCGTGTGTGTGAGAGAGTGTGTGTGTGTGAGAGAGTGTGTGTGTGAGAGAGAGTGTGTGTGTGAGAGAGTGTGTGTGTGAGAGAGAGCGTGTGTGTGAGAGAGAGCGTGTGTGTGAGAGAGAGCGTGTGTGTGAGAGAGAGCGTGTGTGTGAGAGAGCGTGTGTGTGAGAGAGAGTGTGTGTGTGAGAGAGAGTGTGTGTGAGAGAGAGTGTGTGTGTGAGAGAGTGTGTGAGAGAGAGTGTGTGTGTGAGAGAGACAGAGTGTGTAATGTGTGTACGACTGAGTAAGTGTACAAGAGTGAGTGAGTGCGGGTGGGAAAGTGCAGGAGTGTTAACTTTAACTTTATTTGCAAGTGTCACAAACAGGCTGACATTAACACAGCAATGAAGTTACTGTGAAAATCCCCTAGTCCTGATATCCGAGGATTTCAGTGTAAAATCCCATTGCAGATCCCGGGATAAGAATGGGATGTGATTTTGCCTGGATTCAGTAATTAGTGACTACGTATCTCACAGGGAGAGAAATAGTTTTAGACTCCCCTACCTTTGGGAAAAGATATTGACGTGTGTGTGTGTGTGTTTCCCTCTTTGTGTGTGTGTGTGTGTGCTTCTCTCTTTGTGTGTGCGTGTGTACTTCTCTGTTTGTGAGTGTGGTTGTTTCTCTTTGAGTGTGTGTGTGCTTCTCTTTGTGTGTGTGTGTGTGTGCTTCTCTTTGTGTGTGTGTGTGTGTGCTTCTCTTTGTGTGCGTGTCTGCTTCTCTTTGTGTGCGTGTGTGTTTCTCTTTGTGTGTGTGTGTGCTTCTCTTTGTGTGCGTGTGTGTTTCTCTTTGTGTGTGTGTGTGCTTCTCTTTGTGTGCGTGTGTGTTTCTCTTTGTGTGCGTGTGTGCTTCTCTTTGTGTGCTTCTCTTTGTGTGTGTGTGTTTCTCTTTGTGTGTGTGTGTGCTTCTCTTTGTGTGCTTCTCTTTGTGTGTGTGTGTTTCTCTTTGTGTGCGTGTGTGCTTCTCTCATTGTGAGTGTGTGTGCTTCTCTGTTTGTGAGTGTGTGTGCTTCTCTCTTTGTGTGTGTGTGTTTCTCTTTGTGTGTGTGTGTGCTTCTCTGTTTGTGTGTGTGTTTCTCTCTTTGTGTGTGTGTGTTTCTCTTTGTGAGTGTGTGTGCTTCTCTCTTTGTGAGTGTGTGTGCTTCTCTGTTTGTGAGTGTGTGTGTTTCTCTTTGTGTGTGTGTTTCTGTCTTTGTGTGTGTGTGTGCTTCTCTTTGTGTGCGTGTGTGTTTCTCTTTGTGTGTGTGTGTGTGTGTGTGCTTGTCTTTGTGTGCGTGTGTGCTTCTCTTTGTGTGTGTGTGTGCTTCTCTTTGTGTGCGTGTGTGTTTCTCTTTGTGTGCGTGTGTGTTTCTCTTTGTGTGTGTGTGTGTGTGTGCTTCTCTTTGTGTGTGTGTGTGCTTATCTTTGTGTGCGTGTGTGCTTCATTTTGTGTGCGTGTGTGTTTCTCTTTGTGTGCGTGTGTGTTTCTCTTTGTGTGCGTGTGTGTTTCTCTTTGTGTGTGTGTGTGTGCTTCTCTTTGTGTGCGTGTGTGCTTCTCTTTGTGTGCGTGTGTGTTTCTCTTTGTGTGCGTGTGTGCTTCTCTTTGTGTGCGTGTGTGCTTCTCTGTTTGTGAGTGTGTGTGTGCTTCTCTCTTTGTGTGTGTGTGTTTCTCTTTGTGTGCGTGTGTGCTTCTCTCTTTGTGAGTGTGTGTGCTTCTCTTTGTGTGCGTGTGTGCTTCTCTCTTTGTGAGTGTGTGTGCTTCTCTGTTTGTGTGTGTGTTTCTCTCTTTGTGTGTGTGTGTTTCTCTTTGTGAGTGTGTGTGCTTCTCTGTTTGTGAGTGTGTGTGTTTCTCTCTTTGTGTGTGTGTGTGTTTCTCTCTGTGTGCGTGTGTGCTTCTCTCTTTGTGAGTGTGTGTGCTTCTCTGATGTGAGTGTGTGTGTTTCTCTCTTTGTGTGTGTGTGTTTCTCTTTGTGTGCGTGTGTGCTTCTCTCTTTGTGTGTGTGTGTGTGTGTGTGTTCTCTTTGTGTGTGTATTTCTCTCTTACTGTGTTTCTCTCTTTGTATGAGTGTGTTTTTCTCTCTTTGTGTGCATGTATTTCTTTGAGCGTGTGTTTCTTTCTGTGTGTGTTTCTCTCTTTGTGTGTGTGTGTGTTTCTCTCTTTGTGTGTGTGAGTGTTTCTCTCCTTGTGTGTGTTTCTCTTTTTGTGTGTTGCTCTCGTGTGTGTGTGTTTCTCTCTTTGTGACAGTGTGTATTTCTGTGTGTGTGTGTTGGTCTGTGTGTGTTTCTGTCTTTGTGTGTGTGTGTGCATGCGTTTCTCCCTTTGTGTGTCTGTGTTTCTCCCTTTGTGTGTGTTTCTTTCTCTTTGTGTGTGTGTGTGTGTGTGTGTGCGTGCGTGCGTGCGCAAAGGGCTAGATGGCCTACTCCTGCTCCTATTTCTTATGTACTTGTGTACACAGCTCCAGGGACCCGGGTTCGATTCCCAGCTTGGGTCACTGTCTGTGCAGAGTCTGTATGTTCTCCCCGTGTCTGGGTGGGTTTCCTCCGGGTGCTCCGGTTTCCTCCCACAATCTGAAAGACGTGCTGGTTAGGGTGTATTGACCCTGCTAAATTCTCCCTCATTGTAACCCGAACAGGCGCCGGAGTGTGGGGACTAGGGGATTTTCACAGTAACTTTATTCCAGTGTTAATGTGAACCTTCTCTTTGTTTGCGTGTGTGCTTCTCTCTTTGTGAGTGTGTGTGTTTCTCTGTTTGTGAGTGTGTGTGTTTCTCTCCTTGTGTGTGTGTGTTTCTCTTTGTGTGCGTGTGTGCTTCTCTCTTTGTGTGTGTGTGTGTGTGTGTGTGTGTGTTCTCTTTGTGTGTGTATTTCTCTCTTACTGTGTTTCTCTCTTTGTATGAGTGTGTTTTTCTCTCTTTGTGTGCATGTATTTCTTTGAGCGTGTGTTTCTTTCTGTGTGTGTTTCTCTCTTTGTGTGTGCGCGTGTTTCTCTCTTTGTGTGTGTGTGTGTGTTTCTCTCTTTGTGTGTGTGAGTGTTTCTCTCCTTGTGTGTGTTTCTCTTTTTGTGTGTTGCTCTCGTGTGTGTGTGTTTCTCTCTTTGTGACAGTGTGTATTTCTGTGTGTGTGTGTGTTGGTCTGTGTGTGTTTCTGTCTTTGTGTGTGTGTGTGCATGCGTTTCTCCCTTTGTGTGTCTGTGTTTCTCCCTTTGTGTGTGTTTCTCTGTGCGTGTGTGTGTGTGTGAGTGTGCGAAGGGCTAGATGGCCTACTCCTGCTCCTATTTCTTATGTTCTTGTGTACACAGCTCCAGGGACCCGGGTTCGATTCCCAGCTTGGGTCACTGTCTGTGCGGAGTCTGTATGTTGTCCCCGTGTCTGGGTGGGTTTCCTCCGGGTGCTCCGGTTTCCTCCCACAATCTGAAAGACGTGCTGGTTAGGGTGTATTGACCCTGCTAAATTCTCCCTCAGTGTAACCCGAACAGGCGCCGGAGTGTGGGGACTAGGGGATTTTCACAGTAACTTTATTCCAGTGTTAATGTGAACCTACTTGTGACACTAATAAATAAACTTTATAGAAAAGAAACTTTCTATCTTTGATAGAGAGGTTCAGGTGATTCCATGTCATATCTTCCTGCTTTGGGGAAATGGGAGTTCTCTTTACATTTACAAGGATATGGGGAGGGAGATGTTTGAATGGAGATTCAGCTTTTTGGGTGATTAAAGTGTTAATTTGTTTCCAGAAGCTGTGATTGTCCCGAGAGATTGAATTGTTTCAGTAATGTCTACGTCTCCAATACTTCAGACAGAGGAAGGAAGCAATATACAAAAGGAAAGATTGGGGGAATCACTACATTGAAGGTGTGAGGCCTCATCACTCTCTGTCTGCTTTGGTTTTGTAATCTTTACATTTTTAAACACTGAAACCTCTTGCCCTTGTTGAGAATCTCACTGTGGTTTAGGAAAAGCAAACACTGATCCCACACTAAACCCACCCCAACACACGACTGAGCAGAGAGTGTGAAATGGAACTGCTGTCAGAGTGGGTTATTTTTATAGATGGATAATAAACATTCCTCCATTTTCAAACCTTTCTCCTGTTTCTGTAGTGTTTCGGGCTCCCCTGTGTCCCTGTCTCTCCATCTCTGGGGCAATTTAGCATGGCCAATCCCCCCAATCTTCACAACTTGGGACACTTAAGGGGCAATTTCGGAATACAGAGACACACAGATACAGAGAGAGACAGAGAGACACAAAGATACAGAGAGAGACACACACAGATACAGAGTGACACACGTATACAGACAGAAAGAGAGAAGCGCAGGCAGGGAGAAATACAGTGACAGACACACAGACGTGGAAACAGACAGACACAGAGAGAAATACAAAGAGAGACACACAGATACAGAGTGACACACATATACAGACAGAAAGAGAGAAACACAGGGAGAAATACAGTGACAGACACAAAGACGTGGAAACAGAGAGACACAGAGAGAAATACAGAGAGGGACACACCGATACAGAGACACAGCGATACAGAGACAGAGACAAACAGATACAGAGAAAAATACAGTGAGGGACACATATATAAAGAAACACACAGATACAGAGAGACAGAGTGACAAAGAGAGAGAGACACACACACAGAGACAGAGAGAGACACACAACAGAGTGTGAGAGAGACACAGACACTGACAGAGAGACAGACAGACAGATATAGAGAGAGAGAGAGACAATACAGATACAGAGAAAGACAGACAGACAGAGACGGAGAGTGACACACACAGATACAGAGTGAGACACACACACAGATACAGAGGGAGAGAGACACACACAGGTACAGAGAGAGACACGCACACAGATACAGGGAGAGAGAGATACACACAGAAAGAGACACACACAGACACAGAGAGAGTCAGACAGAGATGCTGAGTGAGACAGATACAGAGAGACACAGTTACAGACAGAGAGACACAGATAGAGAGAGAGAGACACAGATAGAGAGACGCAGATACAGAGAGAGAAACAGATAAACAGAGAGAGAGAGAGAGGCACACACACCCAGAGACAGAGAGATACCCACCCAGAGAGAGAGAAAGAGACAGAGTGAGACACAGAGAGTGAAAGAGAGAGATGCAGAGAGAGTGTCACACATAGAGAGACAGAGAGAGGGAGACAGAGAGAGAGAGAGAGAGAGAGACAGGGAGAGAGAGAGAGAGAGAGAGAAAGAGAGAGACACACACAGATACAGAGAGAGATACACACACAGAAAGAGACACACAGACACAGAGAGAGAGAGACAGAGATGCTGAGAGTGAGACAGATACAGAGAGAGAGACACACACACAGATACAGAGTGAAAGGGGGAGACACAGATACAGAGAGACACAGATAGAGAGAGAGGGACAGACAGATAGAGAGACGCAGATACAGAGAGAGAAACAGATAAACAGAGAGGGAGAGAGAGGCACACACACCCAGAGGCAGAGAGATACCCACCCAGAGAGAGAGAAAGAGACAGAGTGAGACACAGAGAGTGAAAGAGAGAGAGAGATGCAGAGAGAGAGTGTCACACATAGACAGACAGAGAGAGGGTGACAGAGAGAGAGACAGACAGACAGACAGACAGGGAGGGAGAGAGAGAGACAGAGAGAAAGAGAGAGACACACACAGATGCAGAGAGATGGAGACATACAGATAAGAGTGAGAGACACACAGATACATAGAGAGAGACAGACACAGATACAGAGAGAGACACACACAGATACGGTGAGACACACACAGAGACACAGAGAGAGAGACACACACAGATACGGAGAGACATACACAGAGACGCAGAGAGAGAGAGACACACACACATAGATACAGAGAGAGAGACACGCACACAGATACAGAGAGAGACACACACACACAGATACAGAGACACAGAGAGAGAGAAGCAGAATGAGAGACAGAGAGAGACACACTCACATACACACACAGACACACACACAAGGAGAGAATCACACATACACACAAAGAGAGCAGCACACACACACACAAAGATAGAAACACACACACACACACAGAAACACACACACACGCACACACAGAAACACACACACAGAGAAACACACACACACACAGAGAAACACACACACACACGTAGACACACACAAACAAAAAAACACAAACACACACAACCAAAAAAACACACACACACAGAAACACACACACACAGAAACACACACACAGAGAAACACAGATGCACAAAGAGAGAAACACACACACACACAAAGTGGGAAACGCACACACACAGTGAGAAACACACGCACACACAGAGAAACATGCACACACAGAGAAACAAATGCACACACACACAGATGAGAAACACACCCACAGACCCACACAGAAACTCATACACACAAAGAGAGAAAAACACACACACACACAGAAACACTCACACACAGAAACACACACACACACAAACAAAGAGAGAAACACACACACAGATAAACACAGATGCACAAAGATAGAAACACACACACACAAAGAGAAAAAAACACAAACACACAAAAAGAGAGAAACACACACACACACACACACAGACACACATACACAGAAACACAAAGAAACACACACATAAAGAGAAAAAAAACACAAACACACAGAAAGAGAGAAAAACACACACACAGAGAAACACACACACACAAACAGAAACACACATGCACAAAGAGAGAAACACACACACACACAGAGATAGAAAGACACACACACAACGTGGGAAACGCACACACACAATGAGAAACACACGCACACACAGAGGAACATACACACACAGAGAAACAAACGCACACACACACACAGATGAGAAACACACCCATAGACCCACACAGAAACTCATACACACAAAGAGAGAAAAACACACACACAAAGAGGAACACACTCACACACCCGCAGAAACACTGACACACAAAGAGGAAGAAACACACACACACAAAGAGAAAAACACAGATACACAAAGAGAGAAACACACAAGCACATAAAGAGAAAAAAAAACACACACACAAAGAGAGAAACACACACACAAAGCGAAAAACACACACACACAAACACACAGAGGAGCACATACACACAAAGAGGGAAACAGAGATACACAAAGAGAGAAATACACAAGCACATAAAAACACACACACAAAGAGAGAAACACACACACATACATGAAGAGAGAATCACACACACACACAAAGAGAAAAACACACAAACACAAAAAGAGGAACACACACACACACACAAAGAGAGAAGCACACACACACACAAAGAGAGAAACACACACACACACAAAGAGAGAAACACACACACACACAAAGAGAAAAACACACACACACAAAGAGAGAAACACACACACACACACACACACACACACACAAAGAGAAAAACACACACAAAGAGAAAAACACACACACACACAAAGAGAGAAACACACACACACAGAGAAGAACACACAGACACAAAGAGAGAAACACACACACAAAGAGAGAAAAACACACACACAAAGAGAAAAGCATACAAACTCAAAAAGAGAACCACACACACACACAAAGTGAGAAACACACGCACAAACACAAAGCGGGAAAAACACACACACACACACAAAACGAGAAACACACACACACCCAAAGAGAAAAACACACAAACACAAAAAGAGGAACACACACACACACAAAGAGAGAAAGACACACACACCCAAAGAGAAAAACACACAAACACAAAAAGAGGAACACACACACACACACACAGAAAGAGACAAACACACACACACAAAGAGAAAAACACACTCACACAAAGAAAGAAACACACACATACACACACAGAAGAACACACAGACACAAAGAGAGAAACACACACACAAAGAGAGAAAAACACACACAGAAAGAGAAAAGCATACAAACACAAAAGGAGAAAC
>NW_027649943.1:290000-305000 GCF_965287045.1 Carcharhinus amblyrhynchos | reverse complement strand
AGAACATAGAACATAGAACACTACAGCACAAACAGGCCCTTCGGCCCACAAGTTGCGCCGACCACATCACCTACCAACCTACAGACCTATCTATAACCCTCAATCTCATTAAACCCCATATACTCATCCAGAAGTCTTTTAAAAGACCCCAGCGAGTTCGCCTCCACCACCACTGACGGCAGCCGATTCCATTCACTCACCACCCTCTGAGTGAAAAACTTACCCCTAACATCACTTCTGAACCTCCCTCCCCGCACCTTAAATCTGTGTCCTCTCGTAGCGACCATTTCAAACCGGGGAAATAGCCTCTGAGAGTCCACCCTATCTATCCCTCTCAACATTTTGTAAACTTCTATCAGGTCGCCTCTCAACCTTCGTCTCTCCAGGGAAAAGAGTCCCAGCTCCCTCAACCTAACTTCATAAGGCATGCCTCCCAGTCCAGGCAACATCCTTGTAAATCTCCTCTGCACCCTTTCAATAGCTTCTACATCCCTCCTATAGTGAGGCGACCAGAACTGCGCACAATACTCCAAATGAGGCCTGACAAGGGTCTTATAAAGTTCCAGCATTACCTCCCGACTCCTAAACTCAATCCCTCGATTAATGAAGGCCAGTACACCATACGCCTTCTTGACCACCTCCTCCACCTGCGAGGCCGATTTAAGAGTCCTGTGGACCCGGACCCCAAGATCCTTCTGCTCCTCAACACTACTCAGACTTCTGCCCTTAATAGTGTACTCGTTCATCCCGTTGGTTCTGCCAAAATGGACGACAACACATTTATCCGCGTTGAAGTCCATCTGCCACTTCTCCGCCCAGTCCTGCATCCTATCTATGTCCTGCTGCAACTTTTGCCATCCTTCCAGATCATCCACAACACCACCGACCTTCGTGTCATCAGCGAACTTACTCACCCATCCCTCCACTTCCTCATCCAGGTCATTTATGAAAATGACAAACAACAAGGGTCCCAGAACAGATCCCTGAGGCACTCCGCTGGTGACTGACCTCCATTCAGAAAAAGCCCCATCCACAACCACTCTCTGCCTTCTGCAGGCAAGCCAGTTCTGGATCCACAAGGCCAAAGGCCCTTGGATCCCATGCCCTCTCACCTTCTCAAGAAGTCTTGCATGGGGGACCTTATCAAACGCCTTGCTGAAGTCCATGTACACTACGTCCACGGCACTTCCTTCGTCAATGTGTTCAGTCACATTATCGAAGAACTCAACTAGGCTTGTAAGGCACGACCTGCCCTTGACAAATCCATGCTGACTATTCCTGATCATGTCAAACCTCTCCAAATGTTCGTAAATCTTGTCCCTCAGAAGCCTCTCCATCAGCTTACCAACCACTGAGGTCAGACTCACCGGTCGGTAATTTCCCGGGCTATCTCTGTTCCCTTTCTTAAAAATAGGAACTACATGTGTGCATGTATTTCTTTGAGCGTGTGTTTCTTTCTGTGTGTGTTTCTCTCTTTATGTGTGCGCGTGTTTCTCTCTTTGTGTGTGTGTGTGTGTTTCTCTCTTTGTGTGTGTGAGTGTTTCTCTCCTTGTGTGTGTTTCTCTTTTTGTGTGTTGCTCTCGTGTGTGTGTGTTTCTCTCTTTGTGACAGTGTGTATTTCTGTGTGTGTGTGTGTTGGTCTGTGTGTGTTTCTGTCTTTGTGTGTGTGTGTGCATGCGTTTCTCCCTTTGTGTGGCTGTGTTTCTCCCTTTGTGTGTGTTTCTTTCTCTTTGTGTGTGTGTGTGTGTGTGTGTGTGTGTGTGTGTGCGCGCGGAAAGGGCTAGATGGCCTACTCCTGCTCCTATTTCTTATGACCCTGATCTTGGGATTGGACATAGCTCAGCACAACACTGAGGGCTGAAGGGCCTGTACTGTGCTGTATTGTTCTATCTTCTATGAGAGAGAGAGCGAGACGTACACAGAGAGGGAGGGAGAGAGAGTGTGAGAGAGTGTGTGTCTGTGTGTGTGTGCGAGAGAGAGAGAGTGTGTGTGTGTGTGCATGAGAGTGTGTTTGCGTGAGAGAGTGTGTGTGCGTGAGAGAGTGTGTGTGCGTGAGAAAGAGAGTGCATGTGTGAGAGAGTGTGTGAGAGAGAGAGTGTGTGTGAGAGAGAGAGAGTGCGTGTGTGAGAGAGAGTGTGTGTGAGAGAGAGTGTGTGTGAGAGAGGGTGTGTGTTTCTCTTTGTGTGCGTGTGTGTTTCTCTTTGTGTGCGTGTGTGTTTCTCTTTGTGTGCGTGTGTGCTTCTCTTTGTGTGCGTGTGTGCTTCTCTTTGTGTGCATGTGTGCTTCTCTCTTTGTGAGTGTGTGTGCTTCTCTGTTTGTGAGTGTGTGTGCTTCTCTCTTTGTGTGTGTGTGTTTCTCTTTGTGTGCGTGTGTGCTTCTCTTTGTGTGCGTGTGTGCTTCTCTCTTTGTGAGTGTGTGTGCTTCTCTGTTTCTGAGTGTGTGTGTTTCTCTTTGTGTGCGTGTGTGTTTCTCTTTGTGTGCGTGTGTGCTTCACTTTGTGTGCGTGTGTGTTTCTCTTTGTGTGTGTGTTTCTGTCTTTGTGTGCGTGTGTGTTTCTCTTTGTGAGTGCGTGTGTTTCTCTTTGTGAGTGTGTGTGCTTCTCTTTGTGAGTGTGTGTGTTTCTCTTTGTGTGCGTGTGTGCTTCTCTGTTTGTGAGTGTGTGTGCTTCTCTGTTTGTGAGTGTGTGTGCTTCTCTGTTTGTGAGTGTGTGTGCTTCTCTGTTTGTGAGTGTGTGTGCTTCTCTCTTTGTGTGTGTGTGTTTCTCTTTGTGTGCGTGTGTGCTTCTCTCTTTGTGAGTGTGTGTGTTTCTCTTTGTGTGCGTGTGTGTTTCTCTTTGTGTGCGTGTGTGTTTCTCTTTGTGTGCGTGTGTGCTTCTCTTTGTGTGTGTGTGTGCTTCTCTCTTTGTGAGTGTGTGTGCTTCTCTGTTTGTGAGTGTGTGTGCTTCTCTCTTTGTGTGTGTGTGTTTCTCTTTGTGTGCGTGTGTGCTTCTCTGTTTGTGTGTGTGTGTTCTCTTTGTGTGTGTATTTCTCTCTTACTGTGTTTCTCTCTTTGTATGAGTGTGTTTTTCTCTCTTTGTGTGCATGTATTTCTTTGAGCGTGTGTTTCTTTCTGTGTGTGTGTATCTCTCTTTGTGTGTGTGTGTGTTTCTCTCTTTGTGTGTGTGAGTGTTTCTCTCCTTGTGTGTGTTTCTCTTTTTGTGTGTTGCTCTCGTGTGTGTGTGTTTCTCTCTTTGTGACTGTGTGTATTTCTTGTGTGTGTGTGTTGGTCTGTGTGTGTTTCTGTCTTTCTGTGTGTGTGTGTGCATGCGTTTCTCCCTTTGTGTGTCTGTGTTTCTCCCTTTGTGTGTGTTTCTTTCTCTTTGTGTGTGTGTGTGTGTCTGTGTGTGTGTGTGTGTGTGTGTGTGCGCGCGCAAAGGGCTAGATGGCCTACTCCTGCTCCTATTTCTTATGTTCTTGTGTACACAGCTCCAGGGACCCGGGTTCGATTCCCAGCTTGGGTCACTGTCTGTGCGGAGTCTGTATGTTCTCCCCGTGTCTGGGTGGGTTTCCTCCGGGTGCTCCGGTTTCCTCCCACAATCTGAAAGACGTGCTGGTTAGGGTGTATTGACCCTGCTAAATTCTCCCTCAGTGTAACCCGAACAGGCGCCGGAGTGTGGGGACTAGGGGATTTTCACAGTAACTTTATTCCAGTGTTAATGTGAACCTACTTGTGACACTAATAAATAAACTTTATAGAAAAGAAACTTTCTATCTTTGATAGAGAGGTTCAGGTGATTCCATTTCATATCTTCCTGCTTTGGGGAAATGGGAGTTCTCTTTACATTTACAAGGATATGGGGAGGGAGATGTTTGAATAGAGATTCAGCTTTTTGGGTGATTGAAATGTTAATTTGTTTCCAGAAGCTGTGATTGTCCCGAGAGATTGAATTGTTTCAGTAATGTCTACGTCTCCAATGCTTCAGACAGAGGAAGGAAGCAATATACAAAAGGAAAGATTGGGGGAATCACTACATTGAAGGTGTGAGGTCTCATCACTCTCTGTCTGCTTTGGTTTTGTAATCTTTACATTTTTAAACACTGAAACCTCTTGCCCTTGTTGGGAATCTCACTGCGGTTTGAGAAAAGCAAACACTGATCCCACACTAAACCCACCCCAACACACGACTGAGCAGAGAGTGTGAAATGGAACTGCTGTCAGAGTGGGTTATTTTTATAGATGGATAAGAAACATTCCTCCATTTTCAAACCTTTCTCCTGTTTCTGTAGTGTTTCGGGCTCCCCTGTGTCCCTGTCTCTCCATCTCTGGGGCAATTTAGCATGGCCAATCCCCCCAATCTTCACAACTTGGGACACTTAAGGGGCAATTTCGGAATACAGAGACACACAGATACAGAGAGAGAGACACAGAGAGACACAAAGATACAGAGAGAGACACACACAGATACAGAGTGACACACATATACAGACAGAAAGAGAGAAGCACAGGGAGAAATACAGTGACAGACACACAGACGTGGAAACAGAGAGACACAGAGAGAAATACAGAGAGGGACACACAGATACAGAGACACAGCGATACAGAGACAGAGACAAACAGATACAGAGAAAAATACAGTGAGGGACACATATATAAAGAAACACACAGATACAGAGAGACAGAGTGACAAAGAGAGAGAGACACACACACAGAGACAGAGAGAGACACACAACAGAGTGTGAGAGAGACACAGAGTGTGAGAGAGACACAGACACTGACAGAGAGACAGACAGACAGATACAGAGAGAGAGAGAGACAATACAGATACAGAGAAAGACAGACAGACAGAGACGGAGAGGGACACACACAGATACAGAGTGAGACACACACACAGATACAGAGGGAGAGAGACACACACAGATACAGAGAGAGACACGCACACAGATACAGGGAGAGAGAGATACACACAGAAAGAGACACACACAGACACAGAGAGAGTCAGACAGAGATGCTGAGTGAGACAGATACAGAGAGACACAGTTACAGACAGAGAGACACAGATAGAGAGAGAGAGACACAGATAGAGAGACGCAGATACAGAGAGAGAAACAGATAAACAGAGAGAGAGAGAGAGGCACACACACCCAGAGACAGAGAGATACCCACCCAGAGAGAGAGAAAGAGACAGAGTGAGACACAGAGAGTGAAAGAGAGAGATGCAGAGAGAGTGTCACACATAGAGAGACAGAGAGAGGGAGACAGAGAGAGAGAGACAGGGAGAGAGAGAGAGAGAAAGAGAGAGACACACACAGATACAGAGAGAGACACACACAGATACAGAGAGAGACACACACACAGAAAGAGACACACAGACACAGAGAGAGAGAGACAGAGATGCTGAGAGTGAGACAGATACAGAGAGAGAGAGACACACACAGATACAGAGTGAAAGGGGGAGACACAGATACAGACAGAGAGACACAGATAGAGAGAGAGGGACAGACAGACAGACAGATGGAGAGACGCAGATACAGAGAGAGAAACAGATAAACAGAGAGGGAGAGAGAGGCACACACACCCAGAGACAGAGAGATACCCACCCAGAGAGAGAGAAAGAGACAGAGTGAGACACAGAGAGTGAAAGAGAGAGATGCAGAGAGAGAGTGTCACACATAGAGAGACAGAGAGAGGGTGACAGAGAGAGAGACAGACAGACAGACAGGGAGAGAGAGAGAGAGAGAGAGAGAGAGAAAGAGAGAGACAGAGAGAAAGAGAGAGACACACACAGATGCAGAGAGATGGAGACATACAGATAAGAGTGAGAGACACACAGATACATAGAGAGAGACACACACAGATACAGAGAGAGACACACACAGATACGGTGAGACACACACAGAGATGCAGAGAGAGAGACACACGCAGATACAGAGAGACACACACAGAGACGCAGAGAGAGAGAGACACACACACATAGATACAGAGAGAGAGATACGCACACAGATACAGAGAGAGACACACACACACAGATACAGAGACACAGAGAGAGAGAAGCAGAATGAGAGACAGAGAGAGACACACTCACATACACACACACACAAAGAGAGAATCACACATACACACAAAGAGAGCAGCACACACACACACAAAGATAGAAACACACACACACAGAGAAACACACACACACACAGAAACACACACACAGAGAAACACACACACACACAGAAACACACACACACGAACAGAAACACACATGCACAAAGAGAGAAACACACACACACACACACAAAGAGAGAAACACACACACAAAGAGAGAATCACAGGCACATACAAAGAGAGAAAAACACGCACACACACACAAAATTAGAAACACACACACATACACAAAGGGAGAAACACACACACAAAAAGAGGAACACACACACACACACAAAGAGAGAAACACACACACACACAAAGAGAGAAACACACACACACACACACAAAGAGAGAATCACACACACACCCAAAGAGAAAAACACACAAACACAAAAAGAGGAACACACACACACACACACACACACACACAAAGAGAGAAACACACACACACACACAAAGAGAGAAACACGCACACACACAAAGAGAGAAACACACACAAAGAGAAAAATACACACACACAAAGAGAAAAACACACTCACACAAAGAAAGAAACACACACACACACACACACAGAAGAACACACAGACACAAAGAGAGAAACACACACACAAAGAGAGAAAAACACACACACAAAGAGAAAAACATACAAACACAAAAGGAGAAACAGAAACACACACACACACAAAGCGAGAAACACACACACAAAGCGAGAAACACACACACGCACAGAGCGAGAAACATACACACGCACAGAGCGAGAAACACACACACACAGAGCGAGAAACACGCACAGAGCAACACACACACACAGAAACACACACACACAAAGCGAGAAACACGCACAGAGCGAGAAACATACACACGCACAGAGCGAGAAACACACACGCACCGAGCGAGAAACACGCACAGAGCAACACACACACACAGAAACACACACACACAAAGCGAGAAACACACACACGCACAGAGCGAGAAACACGCACAGAGCAACACACACACACACACACAGAAACACACACACACAAAGAGAGAAACACACACACACACAGAAACACACACTCACAAAGAGAAACACTCGCACACACAAAGAGAGAAACACACACACACACACAGCAACACACACGCACAGACAAACAGAAACACACGCAGTCACAAAGAGAGAAACACACACACACACAAAGAGAAAAACAGACACACACACAAAGAGAAAAACACGAACACACACAAAGCGAGAATCACACACAAGCACAGAACGAGAAACACACACACGCACAGAGCGAGAAACACACACAGAGCAACACACACACGCACACACACACAGGAACACACAGTCACAAAGAGAGAAACACACACACACACAAAGAGAAAAACAGACACACACACAAAGAGAAAAACACGAACACACACAAAGCGAGAAACACACACAAGCACAGAGCGAGAAACACACACACGCACAGAGCGAGAAACACACACAGAGCAACACACACGCGCACACACACAGGAACACACAGTCACAAAGAGAGAAACACACACACACACAAAGAGAGAAACACACACACAGACAAAAGAGAAACACACAAACACAAAAAGGGAAACACACACACACACACACACACGCACACACAGAAACACACACACGCAGAGGAACACACACACACAAAGAGGGAAACACACACACACAGAAAGAATTACACACACACATATAGACGTACAGACTAACATACAGAGAGAGGGGGTGGTGGAGGGTGAGGAGAGAAGGCAGAGAGACCAGGGGGAGGGAGAGGTTAAGTCATAAAGTCACAGAGGTTTACAGCATGGAAACAAGCCCTTCGGCCCCACTTGCCCATGCTGCCCCTTTTTTAACTCCTAAGCTAATCCCAATGGCCCACATTTGGCCCATATCCCTCTGTACCCATCTTACCCATGGAACCGTCTCAATATTTTTTAGAAGACAAGATTGTATCCCTCTCTACTATTACCTCTGGCAGCTTGTTCCAGACACCACCCTCTGTGTGAAAAAAATTGTCCCTCTGGACACTTTTGTATCTCTCCCCTCTCACCTTAAACCCCTGCCCTCTAGTTTTAGACTCCCCTACCTTTGGGAAAAGACATTGATGTGTGTGTGTGTGTGTTTCTGTGTGTGTGTGTGTGTGTGTGTGTGTGTGTGTGTGTGTGTGCTTCTCTCTTTGTGACTGTGTATGTGTGTGTCTCTTTGTGTGTGTGTTTCTCTCTTTGCGTATGAGTGTGTTTCAGTGTGTGTGTGTGTGTGTGTGTGTGTGTGTGCGCTTCTCTCTTTGTGAGTGTGTATGTGTGTGTGTGTTTCTCTTTGTGTGTGTGTTTCTCTCTTTGCGTATGAGTGTGTTTCAGTGTGTGTGTGTGTTTTTCTCTCTTTGCGTGTGTGTGTGTTTCTCTCTTTGTGTGTGTGTGTTTCAGTGTGTGTGTGTGCGTGTGTTTCTCACTGTGTGTGTGCGTTTCCCACTTTGTGTGTGTGTGTGTGTGTGTTTCTCTCTTTGTGCATCTGTGTTTCTCTGTGTGTGTTTCTCTGTTTGTGTGTGTGTGTGTTTCTGTGTGTGTGTGTTTCTGTGTGTGTGTGTGTTTTTTTGTTTGTGTGTGTGTGTTTCTGCTCTATCAAGCAATTCCCTTCAAGATGCCTCGCAATTTCCTCCTTAATGACAGATTCTAACATTTTACCTACCACAGACGTTAAACTAACCGGCCTATAATTCCCTGCCTTTTGCCTGGCACCCTTCTTAAACAACGGCATAACATTAGCCGTTTTCCAATCTTCCGGCACGTCCCCGGAATCCAGCGACCTCTGGAAAATAACCACCAAGGCATCCACTATAACCTCCGCCATTTCTTTCAGAACCCTCGGATGCATTCCATCCGGTCCTGGGGACTTGTCCACAATCAGCCCCCTCCAGTCTGTCGAGCACCACCTCTCTAGTAACAGTAATGTCATCGAGACCCTCCAGTCCTACCACCTTTCCATCTCTAACATCCGGCAAATTATTCACGTCCTCCTCCGTGAAGACCGAAACAAAAAAGTTATTCAAGACCTCAGCCATATCCCCATCCCCTACCACTAAGTCCCCCTTCTCATCCTCTAAGGGACCAACGTTCACCCTAGCCAGCCTCTTCCTTTTTATAAAAACTCTTGCTGTCCTTTTTTATATTAAGCGCTAGCCCAGCTTCATAGTTTCTCCTACCCTTCTTTATCAACTTCTTTGTCAATCTTTGTTGACATTTAAACCTCTCCCAATCCTCTTCTCGCCCACTACTCTTAGCTACTCTAAACGTCTCCGCTTTTAATTTAACACTTTCCTTCACCTCCTTCGTTATCCACGGCTTATTACCTCTCTTCCTACTATCCTTTTTGACCATCGGAATAAATTTCCGTTGAGCACCAAGAAAGATCTCCTTAAAGATCCTCCACTGCTCCTCAACAGACCTACCTTCCAAAGCGCTCCCCCAGTCCACATTCGCCAATTCTTCTCTCATCCTACCTAAGATACTGTAGAAAATACAGATACATGGGATTGAGGGTGATTTAGCAGTTTGGATCAGGAATAGGCTCGCTGATAGAAGACAGAGGGTGGTGGTTGATATGAAATATTCAACCTGGAGTTCAGTTACTAGTGGTGTACCTCAGGGATCTGTTTAGGAGAACTGCTGTTTGTCATCTTTATAAATGACCCTGATCTTGGGATTGGACATAGCTCAGCACAACACTGAGGGCTGAAGGGCCTGTACTGTGCTGTATTGTTCTATCTTCTATGAGAGAGAGAGAGCGAGACGTACACAGACAGAGAGGGAGGGAGAGAGAGTGTGAGAGAGTGTGTGTCTGTGTGTGTGTGTGTGCGAGAGAGAGAGAGTGTGTGTGTGTGCATGAGAGTGTGTTTGCGTGAGAGAGTGTGTGTGCGTGAGAGAGTGTGTGTGCGTGAGAAAGAGAGTGCGTGTGTGAGAGAGTGTGTGAGAGAGAGAGAGTGTGTGAGAGAGAGTGTGTGTGAGAGAGAGTGTGTGTGAGTGAGAGTGTGTGTGAGAGAGGGTGTGTGTGAGAGAGGGTGTGTGTGAGAGAGGGTGTGTGTGTTAGAGAGTGTGTGTGAGAGAGAGAGTGTGTGTGAGAGAGAGAGTGTGTGTGAGAGAGAGAGTGTGTGTGAGAGAGAGAGTGTGTGTGTGAGAGAGAGTATGCGTGTGAGAGAGAGTGTGTGTGTTAGAGACTGTGTGTGTTAGAGAGTGTATGTGTGAGAGAGAGAGCACATGTGAGGGAGTGTGTGAGAAGGAGTGCGTATGTGTGCGAGAGAGTGTGCGCGAGAGTGAGTGTGCGTGCAAGAGAGAGTGCGCGAGAGAGAGTGTGTGCGAGAGAGAGTGTGTGCGAGAGAGAGTGTGCGCGAGAGTGAGTGTGCGTGCAAGAGAGAGTGCGCGAGAGAGAGTGTGTGCAGGAGAGAGTGTGTGCAGGAGAGAGTGTGTGCAGGAGAGAGTGTGTGCAGGAGGGAGTGTGTGCAGGACAGAGTGTGTGCAGGAGGGAGTGTGTGCAGGAGAGAGTGTGTGCAGGAGAGAGTGTGTGCAGGAGAGAGTGTGTGTGTGATAGTGTAAGCTAATGTGTGTGTGTGTGTGTGTGTGTGTGTGTGTGTGTGTGTGTGTGTGTGTGTGTGTGTGTGTGTGTGTGAGAGAGAGAGACTGTGTGAGAAAGAGTGTATGTGAGAAAGAGAGTGCGTGTGTGAGAGTGTGTGTGGGTGAAGAGAGTGTGTGTGAGAGAGAGAGAGTGAGAGAGCGTGTGAGTGTGTGTGTGAGAGAGAATATGTGAGAGAGAGCGTGTGAGTGTGTGTGAGTGGGAGTGTGTGTCAGAGTGTGTGTGTGTGTCAGAGTCTGTGTGTGAGAGACAATATGTGTGCGAGAGAGTGTGTGTGCAAGGGATAAAGTGTGTGCGAGAGAGAGTGTGTTTGAGAGTGAGAGAGAGATAGAGAGTGTGTGTGTGGAGAGAGAGTGTGAGAGCGCGTGTGCGAGAGAGTGCGTGTGTGAGAGAGAGTGTGTGTGTGAGAGAGACAGAGTGTGTAATGTGTGTAAGACTGAGTAAGTGTACAAGAGTGAGTGAGTGCGGGTGGGAAAGTGCAGGAGTGTTAACTTTAACTTTATTTGCAAGTGTCACAAACAGGCTGACATTAACACAGCAATGAAGTTACTGTGAAAATCCCCTAGTCCTGATATCCGAGGATTTCAGTGTAAAATCCCATTGCAGATCCCGGGATAAGAATGGGATGTGATTTTGCCTGGATTCAGTAATTAGTGACTACATATCTCACAGGGAGAGAAATAGTTTTAGACTCCCCTACCTTTGGGAAAAGATATTGACGTGTGTGTGTGTGTGTTTCCCTCTTTGTGTGTGTGTGTGTGTGTGCTTCTCTCTTTGTGTGTGCGTGTGTACTTCTCTGTTTGTGAGTGTGTGTGTTTCTCTTTGTGTGCGTGTGTGTTTCTCTTTGTGTGTGTGTGTGTTTCTCTTTGTGTGCGTGTGTGCTTCTCTGTTTGTGAGTGTGTGTGCTTCTCTGTTTGTGAGTGTGTGTGCTTCTCTCTTTGTGTGTGTTTCTCTTTGTGTGCGTGTGTGCTTCTCTCTTTGTGAGTGTGTGTGCTTCTCTGTTTGTGAGTGTGTGTGTTTCTCTTTGTGTGCGTGTGTGTTTCTCTTTGTGTGCGTGTGTGCTTCTCTCTTTGTGAGTGTGTGTGCTTCTCTGTTTGTGTGTGTGTGTGTTTCTCTTTGTGTACGTGTGTGCTTCTCTGTTTGTGAGTGTGTGTGTTTCTCTTTGTGTGCGTGTGTGTTTCTCTTTGTGTGCGTGTGTGCTTCTCTTTGTGTGCGTGTGTGCTTCTCTCTTTGTGAGTGTGTGTGCTTCTCTGTTTGTGAGTGTGTGTGTTTCTCTTTGTGTGCGTGTGTGCTTCTCTCTTTGTGAGTGTGTGTGTTTCTCTTTGTGTGCGTGTGTGTTTCTCTTTGTGTGTGTGTGTGTTTCTCTTTGTGTGCGTGTGTGCTTCCCTGTTTGTGAGTGTGTGTGCTTCTCTGTTTGTGAGTGTGTGTGCTTCTCTCTTTGTGTGTGTTTCTCTTTGTGTGCGTGTGTGCTTCTCTCTTTGTGAGTGTGTGTGCTTCTCTGTTTGTGAGTGTGTGTGTTTCTCTTTGTGTGCGTGTGTGCTTCTCTCTTTGTGAGTGTGTGTGCTTCTCTTTGTGTGCGTGTGTGTTTCTCTTTGTGTGTGTGTGTGTTTCTCTTTGTGAGTGTGTGTGCTTCTCTGTTTGTGAGTGTGTGTGCTTCTCTCTTTGTGTGTGTGTGTTTCTCTTTGTGTGCGTGTGTGCTTCTCTGTTTGTGTGTGTGTGTTCTCTTTGTGTGTGTATTTCTCTCTTACTGTGTTTCTCTCTTTGTATGAGTGTGTTTTTCTCTCTTTGTGTGCATGTATTTCTTTGAGCATGTGTTTCTTTCTGTGTGTGTATCTCTCTTTGTGTGTGTGTGTGTTTCTCTCTTTGTGTGTGTGAGTGTTTCTCTCCTTGTGTGTGTTTCTCTTTTTGTGTGTTGCTCTCGTGTGTGTGTGTTTCTCTCTTTGTGACTGTATGTATTTCTGTGTGTGTGTGTTGGTCTGTGTGTGTTTCTGTCTTTCTGTGTGTGTGTGCATGCGTTTCTCCCTTTGTGTGTCTGTGTTTCTCCCTTTGTGTGTGTTTCTTTCTCTTTGTGTGTGTGTGTGTGTGTCTGTGTGTGTGTGTGTGTGCGCGCGCAAAGGGCTAGATGGCCTACTCCTGCTCCTATTTCTTATGTTCTTGTGTACACAGCTCCAGGGACCCGGGTTCGATTCCCAGCTTGGGTCACTGTCTGTGCGGAGTCTGTATGTTCTCCCCGTGTCTGGGTGGGTTTCCTCCGGGTGCTCCGGTTTCCTCCCACAATCTGAAAGACGTGCTGGTTAGGGTGTATTGGATTCTCTGCCCGTTGAAGTGGTTGAGGCTGCCTCGCTAAATATTTTTAAGAAGCGGGTTGATGGGTTCTTGATAAGAGAGGGGATTAAGGGTTATGGGGAGAGGGCGGGAAAGTGGAACTGAGCCACAACAGATCAGCCATGATCTTATTGAATGGCGGGGCAGGCTCGAAGGGCTAGATGGCCTACTCCTGCTCCTATTTCTTATGTTCTTATGTTCTTGTGACCCTGCTAAATTCTCCCTCAGTGTAACCCGAACAGGCGCCGGAGTGTGGGGACTAGGGGATTTTCACAGTGACTTTATTCCAGTGTTAATGTGAACCTACTTGTGACACTAATAAATAAACTTTATAGAAAAGAAACTTTCTATCTTTGATAGAGAGGTTCAGGTGATTCCATTTCATATCTTCCTGCTTTGGGGAAATGGGAGTTCTCTTTACATTTACAAGGATATGGGGAGGGAGATGTTTGAATAGAGATTCAGCTTTTTGGGTGATTGAAATGTTAATTTGTTTCCAGAAGCTGTGATTGTCCCGAGAGATTGAATTGTTTCAGTAATGTCTACGTCTCCAATACTTCAGACAGAGGAAGGAAGCAATATACAAAAGGAAAGATTGGGGGAATCACTACATTGAAGGTGTGAGGTCTCATCACTCTCTGTCTGCTTTGGTTTTGTAATCTTTACATTTTTAAACACTGAAACCTCTTGCCCTTGTTGGGAATCTCACTGCGGTTTGAGAAAAGCAAACACTGATCCCACACTAAACCCACCCCAACACAGGACTGAGCAGAGAGTGTGAAATGGAACTGCTGTCAGAGTGGGTTATTTTTATAGATGGATAAGAAACATTCCTCCATTTTCAAACCTTTCTCCTGTTTCTGTAGTGTTTCGGGCTCCCCTGTGTCCCTGTCTCTCCATCTCTGGGGCAATTTAGCATGGCCAATCCCCCCAATCTTCACAACTTGGGACACTTAAGGGGCAATTTCGGAATACAGAGACACACAGATACAGAGAGAGAGACACAGAGAGACACAAAGATACAGAGAGAGAGACACACAGATACAGAGTGACACACATATACAGACAGAAAGAGAGAAGCACAGGGAGAAATACAGTGACAGACACACAGACGTGGAAACAGAGAGACACAGAGAGAAATACAGAGAGGGACACACCGATACAGAGACACAGCGATACAGAGACAGAGACAAACAGATACAGAGAAAAATACAGTGAGGGACACATATATAAAGAAACACACAGATACAGAGAGACAGAGTGACAAAGAGAGAGAGACACACACACAGAGACAGAGAGAGACACACAACAGAGTGTGAGAGAGACATAGACAGAGAGAGACACACACACAAAGAGAGAGATAGAGATAGATAGACAGATGGAGAGAAATGCAGGGAGAGACATAGAGAGAGACAGGGAGTGAGAAAGACATAGAGAGAGGGACACACATACAGATACAGAGTGAGACATACAGATACAGAGAGAGACAGAGAGGGAGAGAAAAACTCAGATAGAGAAAGACACAGATGGATAGAAAGAGAAAGGGAGACACACACAGATACAGTGAGACAGACAGAGATACAGAAAGAGACACATACTGTTAGAGAGAGAGAGACACACACAAAGATAGAGAGAGACACACATAGAGAGAGAGAGAGACACACACACAGACAAAGAGAAAGAGACACAAACAGAGAGAGAGAGATACACACACAGATACAAAGAGAAAGAGAGACACACAGATACACAGAGAGAGATACAGATAGAGAGAATGAGAATCACAATAGAGAGAGGCAAATATAGATACAGGTAGACAGAGAGAGAGATACATGCACAGATACAGAGTGAGACATACAGATACAGAGAGAGAGACACACACAGATGCAGGGAGAGAGATACAGATAGAGAGACAGAGAGAAAAACACAAT
>NW_027649943.1:267500-285000 GCF_965287045.1 Carcharhinus amblyrhynchos | reverse complement strand
GGTGTCTTGGCGTTTATTGGTAGGGGGATTGAATTTAGGAGTCGCAGCGTCATGATGCAACTGTACACAACTCTGGTGCGGCCGGACTTGGAGTATTGTGTGCAGTTCTGGTCCCCACATTACAGGAAGGATGTAGAGGCTTTGGAGAGGGTGCAGAGGAGGTTTACCAGGATGTTGCCTGGTATGGAGGGGAGGTCCTATGAGGAGAGACTGAGAGATTTGGGGTTGTTTTCGCTGGAAAGAAGGCGGCTAAGAGGGGACCTTATTGAAACATATAAGATGATTAGAGGTTTAGACAGGGTAGATAGTGATAGCCTTTTTCCTAGGATGGAGAAAGCTAGCACGAGTGGGCACGACTTTAAATTAAGGGGGGGTAGTTATAGGACTGATGTCAGGGGTAGGTTCTTTACCCAGAGGGTGGTGAGGGACTGGAATGCCCTGCCTGCTGCAGTTGTAAATGCGCCTAGTTTGGGGGCGTTTAAGAGATCCGTGGATAGGTTTATGGACGAAATGGGATTGGTGTAGATTAGTGTTGTTGTTGTTTTTTTTCAAAAAAAGCTGGTCGGCTTGTATCCAGCTCACTCAGGATAAATGGGAGTCTGATAGTTGTCAGTCCCCACACCAATAATCCCCCTGTACTGAACACATTCCCACTCTGATTCAGTGTGTGTGTGTCTCAATCCGCTTTTGAACCTGCACTTTGCTTGTGTGGATATGATGCTGAATGGATTTGAATGGAAATGCTGGAACTCTGCGCTGAGAGTTTGTGTGTTTTATTCTGAAAATGGCCTCATGTGTTTTTTTTCCTCTCTCTTTATAACCAGTTTTTAATCTTTTTCTCCCTGAGGAATTTTGAAAGCTGGGGACGTGTCGAGGATCCGAAGGACGGGAATGTGTGTGACGGGGATGAGGGAGAGGAGCATCTTCCAGAGGGAGGGCTGACTGAGGCCTGTCCCCCAGCTTCACCCCGGGCTGGGGGGGGTGAGCTGTGTCTGTTTCTGACCCTGATCCGGATTGAATGTTTAATATCAGAGGCAGTGAGATCTGAATGGGAGTGGGATAGAGAGACAGAGAGAAACACACAGGGAGGCAACTGTCCCAATCTTTCTTACTCTCTGCTTCACAACGGACTTGTTGTGTTTGGATGCTACTGAGAGATTGTGTCACTGAGAGGGGAGATCCTGGGGGTTTGGCTGTGCTTTTTAATAGAAATCTTTTCTTGTATTTTAATTAGTTTCTCTCTCTTTTCCCCAAGAATGAATATTACTGAGAGATAGTGTAACTGAGAAGGGGGAATCCTGGGCTCTTGTGCTGTTTAATTTAGAAATGTTGTTTTATTTTAATATATTTCTGTTTCTTCCCCCAAGAATTAATATGTAGATGTTACTGAGGCGGGGGAAGTCTGGGTTTCTGTGCTACTTAATTTAAACCATTTCTTGTATTCAATTAAATTTCTCTCTCTTTCCCCAAAGAACTAATGTCTAGTTAGACAATCTCTCTGTAAGATCTGAGAAGGGGGAATCCTGGGCTCTCGTGCTGTTTCATTTAAACCTGTTGTTGTATTTTAATGAATGATTTTAATGAATGGGACTGGGAATCCTTGGACAAGGGGCTTTTCTCCAGAGGAGGATGGATGGATGGACTGAGTCCTGTTCTATAGGCCACACGTGAGTTGTTGTCTCTTTATTGTCCCCGATCCAGGTTTAATTTTAATCTCACTTCCTCGGATGAACCAGTTCTGGTTACATTTTTTACATGTGTAAAACACCACACTTTGATCTTTATATATGCAACTTCATAATATTAGACAGGGAGACAGAGAGAGAGGAAGAGAGTGAGAGAGGCAGGGAGACAGGTATCGATCTGGGGGGAGTGTGTTAAGAGACAGAGAGGGAGAAACAGAGGAGGGGGCAGTGGAGGAGAGGTGACTGATAGAAGTGGGAATTTCATTGGGGGATCCTGTGTTAATTGACTGGCCTGTCTCTGGAGTAAATCCCCCCCCACCCCCGGAATACTTGGATGTGTTTTAATAAATTAAATATCAGGACAGTCACGAGGTGTTTGGAAGTTCATTTCATTTGAAAATTGTTGCCATTTTGTCAGGGTTTAATAACGAGGATGTGAAAATGAATGTTCCCCTCAGTGAGATTGTGAATGTCAGCAAGTCCTGGGATCTTGCTGTGCCTTTTATTGTTTACCATCAGCTTTTGTGTTTTGTCTTTAATCAAATTTCACTTTATTTTCTCTTTCTCTCTTCCGACCGAGGAGAATTCTTTCGGAAAGTTTGGCGACGCAGACAGCGAGTAGTTTTGCCGTGAGGAATCCTCGGACAAGAGCTATAACCAGAGAGATAAATATTAATAAAAATCCCCGTGTCTTTGTCATTCATTTTCATACACAGATAGACGGGTGGGGCTTTTACACTGAGGGTTAGTGGTCTGTGTGTCGGGGGGAGTGGAGGGGGATTGATTGCGGTGGGGGGGTACAGTAATTACAAAGGGGGGGGGTTCTGTCAGTCTAGGGGGGAGGCAATTAAAGGGGGGGAGGCAATTAAAGGGGGGGAGGCAATTAAAGGGGGGGAGGCAATTAAAGGGGGGGAGGCAATTAAAGGGGGGGAGGCAATTAAAGGGGGGGAGGCAATTAAAGGGGGGGAGGCAATTAAAGGGGGGGAGGCAATTAAAGGGGGGGAGGCAATTAAAGGGGGGGAGGCAATTAAAGGGGGGGAGGCAATTAAAGGGGGGGAGGCAATTAAAGGGGGGGAGGCAATTAAAGGGGGGGAGGCAATTAAAGGGGGGGAGGCAATTAAAGGGGGGGAGGCAATTAAAGGGGGGGAGGCAATTAAAGGGGGGGAGGCAATTAAAGGGGGGGAGGCAATTAAAGGGGGGGAGGCAATTAAAGGGGGGAGGCAATTAAAGGGGGGGAGGCAATTAAAGGGGAGAGGCAATTAAAGGGAAGAGGCAATTAAAGGGAAGAGGCAATTAAAGGGAAGAGGCAATTAAAGGGAAGAGGCAATTAAAGGGAAGAGGCAATTAAAGGGAAGAGGCAATTAAAGGGAAGAGGCAATTAAAGGGAAGAGGCAATTAAAGGGAAGAGGCAATTAAAGGGAAGAGGCAATTAAAGGGAAGAGGCAATTAAAGGGAAGAGGCAATTAAAGGGAAGAGGCAATTAAAGGGAAGAGGCAATTAAAGGGAAGAGGCAATTAAAGGGAAGAGGCAATTAAAGGGAAGAGGCAATTAAAGGGAAGAGGCAATTAAAGGGAAGAGGCAATTAAAGGGGAGGGCCATTTAAAGGGGAGGGCCATTTAAAGGGGAGGGCCATTTAAAGGGGAGGGCCATTTAAAGGGGAGGGCCATTTAAAGGGGAGGGCCATTTAAAGGGGAGGGCCATTTAAAGGGGAGGGCCATTTAAAGGGGAGGGCCATTTAAAGGGGAGGGCCATTTAAAGGGGAGGCCATTTAAAGGGGAGGGCCATTAAAGGGGAGGGCCATTAAAGGGGAGGGCCATTTAAAGGGGAGGGCCATTTAAAGGGGAGGTCCATTTAAAGGGGAGGTCCATTAAAGGGGAGGTCCATTAAAGGGGAGGTCCATTAAAGGGGAGGTCCATTAAAGGGGAGGTCCATTAAAGGGGAGGTCCATTAAAGGGGAGGTCCATTAAAGGGGAGGTCCATTAAAGGGGAGGTCCATTAAAGGGGAGGTCCATTAAAGGGGAGGTCCATTAAAGGGGAGGTCCATTAAAGGGGAGGTCCATTAAAGGGGAGGTCCATTAAAGGGGAGGTCCATTAAAGGGGAGGGGCACATCAGCTCAGAAAAAAAAAGTCAGAAAAAAAAAGTCAGAAAAAAAAAGTCAGAAAAAAAAAGTCAGAAAAAAAAAGTCAGAAAAAAAAAGTCAGAAAAAAAAAGTCAGAAAAAAAAAGTCAGAAAAAAAAAGTCAGAAAAAAAAAGTCAGAAAAAAAGTCAGAAAAAAAAGTCAGAAAAAAAAGACAGAAAAAAAAAGACAGAAAAAAAAAGACAGAAAGAAAAAGACAGAAGAAAAAAGACAGAAGAAAAAAGACAGAAAGAAAAAGACAGAAAGAAAAAAGACAGAAAAAAGACAGAAAGAAAAAAGACAGAAAGAAAAAAGACAGAAAAAAGACAGAAAGAAAAAGACAGAAAGAAAAAAGACAGAAAAAAGACAGAAAAAAGACAGAAAGAAAAAGACAGAAAGAAAAAAGACAGAAAGAAAAAAGACAGAAAGAAAAAAGACAGAAAGAAAAAAGACAGAAAGAAAAAAGACAGAAAGAAAAAGACAGAAAGAAAAAGACAGAAGAAAAAAGACAGAAGAAAAAAGACAGAAAGAAAAAGACAGAAAGAAAAAAGACAGAAAAAAGACAGAAAGAAAAAAGACAGAAAGAAAAAAGACAGAAAAAAGACAGAAAGAAAAAGACAGAAAGAAAAAAGACAGAAAAAAGACAGAAAAAAGACAGAAAAAAGACAGAAAAAAGACAGAAAGAAAAAAGACAGAAAGAAAAAAGACAGAAAGAAAAAAGACAGAAAGAAAAAAGACAGAAAGAAAAAAGACAGAAAGAAAAAAGACAGAAAGAAAAAAGACAGAAAGAAAAAAGACAGAAAGAAAAAAGACAGAAAGAAAAAAGACAGAAAGAAAAAGACAGAAAGAAAAAGACAGAAAGAAAAAGACAGAAAGAAAAAGACAGAAAAAAGACAGAAAGAAAAAAGACAGAAAGAAAAAAGACAGAAAGAAAAAAGACAGAAAGAAAAAAGACAGAAAGAAAAAAGACAGAAAGAAAAAAGACAGAAAGAAAAAAGACAGAAAGAAAAAGACAGAAAAAAGACAAAGAAAAAAGACAGAAAAAAGACAGAAAAAAGACAGAAAGAAAAAGACAAAGAAAAAAGACAGAAAGAAAAAAGACAGAAAGAAAAAAGACAGAAAGAAAAAAGACAGAAAGAAAAAAGACAGAAAGAAAAAGACAGAGAAAAAAGACAGAAAAAAACGGAGGGAAAAAAAAGGACAGAGGGAAAATAAAAGACAGAGGGAAAATAAAAGACAGAGGGAAAATAAAAGACAGAGGGAAAATAAAAGACAGAGGGAAAATAAAAGACAGAGGGAAAATAAAAGACAGAGGGAAAATAAAAGACAGAGGGAAAATAAAAGACAGAGGGAAAATAAAAGACAGAGGGAAAATAAAAGACAGAGGGAAAATAAAAGAGAGGGAAAATAAAAGAGAGGGAAAATAAAAGAGAGGGAAAATAAAAGAGAGGGAAAATAAAAGAGAGGGAAAATAAAAGTCAGGGAAAATAAAAGTCAGGGAAAATAAAAGTCAGGGAAAATAAAAGTCAGGGAAAATAAAAGTCAGGGAAAATAAAAGTCAGGCAGAGAAAATAAAAGTCAGGCAGAGAAAATAAAAGTCAGGCAGAGAAAATAAAAGTCAGGCAGAGAAAATAAAAGTCAGGCAGAGAAAATAAAAGTCAGGCAGAGAAAATAAAAGTCAGGCAGAGAAAATAAAAGTCAGGCAGAGAAAATAAAGAGACAGGGAGAGAAAATAAAGAGACAGGGAGAGAAAATAAAGAGACAGGGAGAGAAAATAAAGAGACAGGGAGAGAAAATAAAGAGACAGGGAGAGAAAATAAAGAGACAGGGAGAGAAAATAAAGAGGCAGGGAGAGAAAATAAAGAGGCAGGGAGAGAAAATAAAGAGGCAGGGAGAGAAAATAAAGAGGCAGGGAGAGAAAATAAAGAGGCAGGGAGAGAAAATAAAGAGGCAGGGAGAGAAAATAAAGAGGCAGGGAGAGAAAATAAAGAGGCAGGGAGAGAAAATAAAGAGGCAGGGAGAGAAAATAAAGAGGCAGGGAGAGAAAATAAAGAGGCAGGGAGAGAAAATAAAAGACAGAGAGGGAAAATAAAGACAGAGAGGGAAAATAAAGACAGTAAAAAGACAAACAGGACTGAGAGGGAAAGATTAAGATTCGGAGGGAAAGATTAAGATTCGGAGGGAAAGATTAAGATTCGGAGGGAAAGATTAAGATTCGGAGGGAAAGATTAAGATTCGGAGGGAAAGATTAAGATTCGGAGGGAAAGATTAAGATTCGGAGGGAAAGATTAAGATTCGGAGGGAAAGATTAAGATTCGGAGGGAAAGATTAAGATTCGGAGGGAAAGATTAAGATTCGGAGGGAAAGATTAAGATTGAGAGGGAAAGATTAAGATTGAGAGGGAAAGATTAAGATTGAGAGGGAAAGATTAAGATTGAGAGGGAAAGATTAAGATTGAGAGGGAAAGATTAAGAATGGGAGGGAAAGATTAAGAATGAGAGGGAAAGATTCAGAATGAGAGGGAAAGATTCAGAATGAGAGGGAAAGATTCAGATTGAGAGGGAAAGATTCAGAATGGGAGGGAAAGATTCAGAATGGGAGGGAAAGATTCAGAATGAGAGGGAAAGATTCAGAATGAGAGGGAAAGATTCAGAATGAGAGGGAAAGATTCAGAATGAGAGGGAAAGATTCAGAATGAGAGGAGAAAGATTAAGATTGAGAGGGAAAGATTAAGACTGAGAGGAGAAAGATTAAGATTGAGAGGGAAAGATTAAGACTGAGAAAGACTGAGAGGGAGATTGAGAGGAGGCTGCAAACAGACAGAGAAAAGCAGGGCTGAGGTGGGAAAGAGACGCAGACACAAAGTGAAGAGGTTCATACTCACCAGCGCACATCTTTTCCCTCGGTGATCTCTCCAACTCCTTCCATTCCCTCTCCCATGGTGGCGGAGACAGATCCTGGGCCAGGGGCTTTGTGCTGGATAAAGGGGAGGGGGGTTAAAATCTCAGAGCTGGAACTCCATGCTGCGCACACACACACACACTGACTCACTCACACAGACACACAGCTTACCTGATACTTACCCAGCCACGCGGAGACAGAACAATGGAACCCCAGCCTTGTTATAACCTCCACACACACTGTCCACACCTCCCCAATCAAACCCCATCCAACCACATCTCCTACACCTCACCTGGACACACCTCCTGCAGGTATGGCGCAGTCCAACACCAGCCTGTCTCTGAGTGTGTGGGGGGGTTGTGTGTGTGGGTTAGTGAGCACCAGGTAAATGGTTTATTCCAAGGCTAACTCGCAGCTCTGCACTGCCAGGCAGGCCAGGTCTGAATGTGGACTGTACAACTTGTTCACCCAGGGCTCCATCGGCTACAGGTTTGTCCCCTTTACTGATTCCTGCAAAGTTGCCTTTCCCTTAAGTTGCTTGAACTGTAACAATTTCTTGCAAAGTTATTTGTTGTCTCATTTACTAATTCCACTCCTGAATTACAATGTCATCTGTCTGTTGTTGTCTGTCCGGGTGTCTGAATGTGTGTTACAAGCACTAGCTGGGGGACGGGGAGGGAAAGAATCAGAGTGAAGTTTCTGTCTGCTAAGTGCTGTAAATGTGTCTTTAACCAGCAGCTCTGCAGAGACAGAGATACAGGATTTTAAACTCACTGGGACCCAGAAGGATGTACGTGGCGTGAGAATTGGAAGAAACCAGGTTGTCAGGATACGGAAAGGTGGAAGGAAAATATCAAGTCAAAGAACTGAAAGTACAAAGGCGTCCCGGAGGCTCCCTGAAACTGAGCTGTAAAACCAGCGGTTTAAATCTTGGCAGCTACTGGATGGACTGGATCCGGCAGGTTCCCGGACAGGGGGGGCTCGAGTGTCTGCTTACCTACTATCGTTCATCCAGCACTAATTACTACACGCCATCAATTCAGGGTCGATTTACTGCGTCCACAGACACTTCAAGCAACATCTTCTCTTTGGAGATGACGAGCCTGAAGACTGGAGACACGGCCATCTATTACTGGGGATATCAGCACCTTCCATCATAACCTGAAGGTCAGGATCTGTTTTCAATGCAGTATGATCGAGGCTGGTCAGAAGCAAACTATAATGGTGTTTAAAATAAAGAGTAACACAGAAAGCATTTAACAGTAAAACTTCCCAAACTCACCGATACCACTGGTCAGCTTTTCACTGCCTTTATATTCATTGTAGTTTCAGCAATCCGACATACGATATATTACTCTTTTTAATATTTCTGATACATTGTGTTATATAAACAGTTGCCTACATTTCCCATTCGAGCAAAACCAATGGTCCGTTTGAAGTGAATATTGAACAGTAGGACTGAACAGAGTGAGTGCAGTTTTTGTATGGATGTGTGTCACTGTGATATTCTACGGGGGTCACAGCGCTGAGAAAAGCGCCATCCTCATACAGAAACCTCAGAAAAGGTCCTTGCTTAAATTTGTGACCAATGCTATTGCCGAATGCCAAAGTACATGAGGGTTCAACAAAATAATACTTAGAAGCAGTACTTTTTTTATGATGTAAAATGCTTCAAGTTTATTGTTATTGATTTACACGCTGGATGTGCACAGAGAGTGTAAAAGTTTCTAACCCCCTTCATCAATATCATGACCAGTCGAAATTGAAATATCTCACTGAGTCACCCTTAACGAGCTGCAAACAGGCTTTTGAAATAGCAGTGAAATTAACTGTCTGTATTTTACAGCTAACTGTCCGCCTCAGTATTGGTCATGCTGTGTCTCACTGTGATAGCTGGAGCTACACAGCAGTTACTGTCAATACAAAAAACCCTCAGCACTGATTGATTGAAACTGGATCAGTGTCACTTTTACATCCAAACTGTAATCACAGTACAATATTATTTATGTCCAGCACTGACCACATGGCAAGAATAAACATGGAAAATCTTGATAGTTACTCAATTATCGATGTGCGTTACCAACAACATGTTCACGTGTAACTCTGTGAAATATAAAACATTAGGGTCATTTAGGAATGTCAAATGATATCCAAAGATCCAATTATAATCTAATGAACGTTAATTGTCTTTGCTTTTCCTTGGGTTTGTGGATATTTAAAGTAACGGTGATTTTGTGTCCATTCTGTGCAGGGACGGTTATTTTATGACACAGCCAACGGAATGTGACACTGTGATGCTTTCGACTACTGGGGACAAGGGACCATGGTGACGGTGACTACAGGTAAGAACCATCCACTTATTGAGTAACTGGTTTACATGTGTCTTTGTTTTATATTTTTATCTGTACTAATAATCCATTTGGTAACAGAAATGTGAGTTTGGCGGATTCTCGGTTGAGAATTGTTACAATGTTTCCTGTGACTCTGCTGCGAAGGGGTTTTAGAATTCAGCTCTTTCTGCACAATAGCTGCTGCTGAGGGATTCAATCCCAAATTGTTGGGATTTGGTGTTTATCTGTTGAGGTTACTGTGTGGTTAGGGTTACTTTCAAATCTAAATGTCTGTTAAACAATTCAGCGTTTCTGCAGTGCTTCATCTCGGCGACATCTAGTGGCTGCGGGTTGAACCATCTACTGCACCAGTGTTTGAAATTTAAACCAAAAAATTAAAATAATCTAGAATTTCTATATTTATCCAGTGAAAATGTTCCACTCACTCACAATGCTGGTGCTGCTGTGTAATATTTTCTGCTTATTCTAAACATTAATTGGAATTTATATTAAACATTTCTCTAAATGTTATACTTGATCCTGTTGAAAGTGTTTGTAGGGTGTGACAGAGATACAGACAGATACAGAGAAAGAGCAGAGAGCCGGGGGAGAGGGCACAGAGCTGGAGGGAAGTGTAGAGAACCAGGTGGAAATACAGAGAGCCGGATAAAAGGGGAAAAGAGCCACTGTGACAGGCAGACAGCCAGGGGAAAGGGCAAAGAGCTGGGGAAATGGGCAGAGAGCGGGTGATGGACGGGCGGAGTGAGGGGGTTCAGAATAGAGCTAGCACCACAATCAGCTCATCTGTAATCTCAGTGAATGATGGAGGAAACTTCAGGGCCTGAATGGGAAACTCTAGGTATTAATGTGTGATCCTTCAATGAGTCAATGTTGGATTTATTTGAATTTATAATCACATTGCGAGTTTCCTGATCATTCAGTAAGTATTCATTCCGGAGGTATTTCTGAAGCAAAGTCACTAATCTCTGGTTTGTGCAGTGAGAGGCAGTGAGTTGGACAGAGGAAGGGGCACCAATCAGTTTGAAGCCAGGCAATTTCCAAAACTAGTGTGGAGATGCCGGAGTGAGGTTGGTGTGGGCACAGGAAGGATTCTCACAACACCAGGTTAAAGTCCAACAGGTTTATTTGGAATCACAAGCTGTTGGAGCTCCCTCATCAGGTGAGTGGATAGTCTGAATGAAGGGAGAACTTCTTCATCACAAAGTGTTGTTGTTTGAGAAACAGCAGTTTGTCACACACTGCTGTTGTTGAGAAATAAATAGTTGCTGCAATAATGGGGAACATTTCTGCTGTTCCCTGTTAATCCAATGAATGACACGTCATTGTGAGACTAACAGAATGTGTTTTTTTTCTTCCCAATTTGATAGAAGTGAAGACAGGGATATGAGTTTCTACAGAGATGACAATTCCCAAATGATAGAAGTAACATCATCTCAAAGGCGGATGAAAGATTTCATCGGGAAACATTAGGGATAAGTTCATAATTCTAATCAGTGTTGGAGATAGAAACATAGAAAATACAAGCTGGAGTAGGCCATTTGGCCCTTTGGGACTACTCCGCCATTCACTTTGGTCAGAGCTCATCACTATCCTGATCACACCTACTACCCATATCCCTTCATCCCTTTAACACCAAGAGCTATATCTAATATAGAAACCTATTTGTAACAATAAGTTTGATGACTTAATAAATGCAAGTAAGACTCTAACTTGTTCAATTGGCCATTCTTTCCCAGCGAAACAATCTCCGCCCAATCTCTACGGCCTGGTCTCCCCCTGTCAGCAACACAACTCTGACGGCTCCATCACCTTCGGATGTTTGGCGATGGATTACTCTCCAGATGTCTCCAAAGTGACCTGGAAGATAAATGGGCAAACGGTCCCCAGTGGATTTAAGCCTTACCCGTCAGTGAGAAATACGGATGGAAGCTACACCCTGAGCAGCCAGTTAACCATCAGCGACTCAGCGGGAGAATGTCCCAGAATTGACTGTGAGGTTCGACACATCAGCACAGTCAAGAGCGTTGAAATACCATGTAAGTGTTGCACATTTTCCTGATATCTAACCAGTGGTTTCATTGTCTCCAGAATTCTCCAGTTTATTGACATTTATTGTACATTTCCTGCAGATCCAAATCCGCGGGAAACGGTCGTCTCTGTCCTCCTGCCCTCGGCAGAAGACGAGGATCAGGGAGGTCCAATTTAGGGACAATTTAGTACCCAATCAATCAGCCTAAAAGCACATCTTTGGGGATGTGGGAGGAAACCGGAGCACCCGGAGGAAACCCACGCAACCACGGGGAGAACGTGCAAACTCCCACAGACACAGGCCCAAATCCATGTGTCCGCACAGTAACAGAGATAGTCTCTGAGCTGTCATGTTGTCCTCGAGATGGTCCAGTTTAAGCACACTAACGACATGAAGCAATAGGCAACTCCCGAAGCAACGTCCAAGAGCAGCCCACTACAACCTGCCGCATGCATGCCCCTTGCTGGACTTAAATGCCTGTGGAGACAAAAAATTTCATTATTAAACAGGCAAAGACTAACATCCCTGAGGCAAAACGTATTCCCAAGCCTGCAAGGTTTAGTAAGGCCTACTATATCCCCCTATATGTAGCCCGCTCATGTGGCTGTCTAAGTGACTCTTAAACAACCCTAGCGTGCCTGCTTCCACACCTTCACGGACTTGTGCACTTGCACCCCCAGGTCTCTCTGCGTATCTATACTCCGGATAGTTCTACCTTTTATCGTATAACTCCCCTCCACATTATTCCGGCCAAAGTGCATCACCTCGCATTACTCCGGATTAAATTCCATTTGCCATCTATCTGCCCAATCTACCAGCCTGTCTATGTCCTGTTGCATTGCCAGGCACTGCTCCTCAGTACCCGCCAATCCAACCATCTTAGTGTCATCAGCAAATTTGCTGATCACACCACCTACCCCCTCTTCCAAGTCATTAATATATACCACAAATAGAAGAGGTCCTAGTACCGAGCCCTGCGGCACACCACTGGTGACAGGCCTCCAATTGGAAAAGGAGCCTTCCACTACTACTCGCTGTCTTCTCCTCCCAAGCCAGTTCTCCACCCATCTACATACCTGGCCTTGTATCCCATGAGCCTTCACCTTTTCTATCAGCCTACCATGAGGGACCTTGTCAAACGCCTTACTGAAATCCATATAGACGACATCAACGGCTTGTCCTTCGTCAACCGTTTTTGTCACCTCTTCAAAAAATTCCACTAGATTCGTAAGGCACGACCTCCCTGTAACGAAGCCATGCTGCGTATCCCTGATCAGATTGCAGCGCTCCAGATGTTCATACATCCTATCCTTGAGGATCCTCTCCATTAATTTGCCTATAACTGAAGTCAAGCTCACCGGCCTATAATTCCCTGGGTTATCCCCCTGACCCTTCTTAAACAACGGTACTACATTCGCAATCCGCCAATCCTCTGGGACCTCACCTGTGTCCAAAGAAGAGACAAAGATTTGCGTCAGAGGCCCAGCAATTTCATCCCTCACCTCCCTTAGCAGCCTGGGATAGATGCCATCAGGCCCCGGAGATTTATCCGTCTTTATACTGTCTAAAAGTCCCAACACCTCTTCCCTCGTGATGACTATTTCCCTCAACGGATCCTCAAACTCCTCAAGCACAGCACCAGACATCAGGCCCCTCTCCTGCGTGAATACCGACGCAAAGTATTCATTCAGGATCTCCCCCATTCCCCCAGGCTCCAAGCATAGTTCCCCTCCTCTGTCCCTGAGAGGACCAATCTTCCCTCTAACCATCCTTTCATTTCTAACATAGGAGTAAAATGCCTTAGGATTTTCTTTAATCCTACCCGCCAAAGCCATTTCATGGCCCCTTTTTGCCTTTCTGATGCCCCTTTTAAGTTCTCTCCTACATTCTCTGTATTCTTCTAACGCTATCTCTGTTCTCAAATGCCTAGATCTAATGTACGCCTCCCTCTTCCTCCTGACCAGATCCTCAATATCCCTAGTTACCCACGGCTGTCTAATCCTACCCTTCCCATCCTTCCTCTTGACCGGCACACGTCTTTCCTGCAAAGATTTTAGTTTTCCCTTGAGAGACTCCCACATACCCAGCGTCGACCTGCCATCAAACAGCTTACCCCAGTCCGTATCTTTAACATCCTGCCTACTCCGGTTGTATCTAGCCCTCCCCCAGTTTAACACCCTCCCCTTAGGACAGGCTTCATCTTTATCCATTAATATCTTAAACCAGACAGAGTTGTGGTCACGGTTAGCCACCTGCTCTCCTACTTCAACGTCAACCACCTGCCCAGGCTCATTCCCCAGAACCAAGTCCAGTATAGCCCCCTCTCTGGTCGGGCTATCCACATACTGCTCCAGGGATCCTTCCATTACACACTGTACAAATTCCTCCCCGTCAGTACCCTCTGATCTCGGCACCTTCCAGTCTACCCCGGGGAGATTAAAATCTCCCACTACCACCACCCTATTCTTCCTGCACTTATCTAGAATGTCCCTGCTTATCCCTTCTTCCACAGCCCTCGGGCTGTTGGGCGGTCTGTAGTACACACCCGACATAGTAACATCTCCCTTCCTATTCCTCAACTCCACCCATAGCGACTCGATTCCTATATCCTCTATACCTCCCTCCCTCTGCACTGCTATGATGCAATCCTTAACTAACAACGCCACTCCCCCACCTCTCAGCGACCCACCCCTATCACGCCTGAAGCACTTATACCCGGGAACATTCAACTGCCAGTCCTGCCCTTCCTTTAACCAAGTCTCTGTCACCGCCACCACTTCCAACTTCCTTTCGAACATTATTGCCTTCAGTTCATCTGTTTTGCCAGTCACACTCCTAGCATTGAAACACATGTACCGAAGACCCTGAGAAACAATCCGATCCTTCTTCCTACCCTCCGGGCTTACCCTATCCCCAATCCCAGTTCCGTCCACCTCCCCACCCCCCCTCCATATTAGTTTAAACCCTGCCGAAACACTCCAGCCAACCTTCCAGCTAAGATATGCATGCCCTTCCCATTTAACTGTACCCCATCCCTCTTGTATATTTGCCCCTCTTTCATAAAGACTTCCCAGTGGTCTACGAATCTAAAACCCTCTGCCCTACACCAATCCTTCAACCACGCATTTAGTTGGAGTATCTCATTATTTCTAGCCCTGCTAGCCCCAGGCACCGGCAGCAGCCCAGAGAACGCCACCCTGGAGGCCCTACATTTCAGCCTAGCCCCCAACTCCCTGAACTGCCTACGTATGTCCCCCCTGCACTTTGTTCCTACATCCTTCTCTCCTACGTGCACAATCACATCAGACTCAGTCCCTCCACCCTTCAAAATTCCCTCTACCCTTTCTGAAACATCCTGTACCCCTGCTCCAGGGAGGCAGACTACCATCCTGGAGTCCCGCTTTTGCCCACAGAACCGCCTGTCAATCCCTTTGACTTTCCCATCCCCCACCACTATCTCACACCCTGCACTCTTCCCTTCCTCCGAGGTATTCTGATCTCCCTCCCTTGCCTTCTCTACCCCAGCTGTCACCCCACCCTTGATATTCCGGGGTCATTCCTCTGGGGCGGTCCTAGTGCTATAACTCCTTTTCTTTTTGCTCTTCCTAACTGTTTCATCTCCCTCAGCTGCTTAGTGAGAGGTTTCTCCCCCTGAGAGATCTTCGTCAAGTGGACCGTCAACGACAAGCCGGTGAATCCCGGCAACTACAGGAACACCGAGGTGGTGGCGGAGAACGGCGATAGCTCCTTCTTCGTGTACAGCCTGTTATCCATTGCAGCAGAGGAATGGTCCAGCGGCGCTTCTTACTCCTGTGTGGTGGGACATGAAGCCATCCCCTTGAAGATCATCAACAAAACAGTTGACAAATCCAGCGGTAAACACAGTTTTGTGAACATTTCCCTTGCACTGATGGACACGGTTAATTCATGTCAATGAGAGTCACTCACTTGCATTAAAAACTACAATAAAAAGAATAAAAACATTTTCCTCTAACAATCAATGAAATACCCAATTGCTGAGCTGGTTGTTTTTCAGTTTTACTTCCATATCTTTGATTTGAGTCAGATATTTTCATGTCTGGAACCCAACATTGTTGACCCAGTGCTCCCAGCGGAGATAGACACTGGGTCAGGGATAGAATAGAGCACATTCATTACAGGATTCTGCAAAATATCTTCACTGACTCTCCTCCCGCTGAGGGGGAAACAATCCCACATTTTTTACATGTCTGACACACAAACACAACATTTAGATCTCTGTGTCCCTGCTTCTCTCATTGACCACCTCTTTAAGCTGCTGCACCGCACCCACTGGGAACTGAAGTGAGGGTCACACACAAAAAACCATGGAGAAATATTCCCCCCATCGGATTGAGGGAGAGTGAAATTGTTAACATCCTGGATTCCCACTAACCCAGCAGAGAGAGGGGAGGAGCAGGAGCTAATCCATGTCCCAAAACTTCCTCAATGAAAAGAGGAGGAATGTCATTATTGAATCCACTCACCTCCACCTCTTCAGTGGTTCGAACCATCTGGGACATTGTACCACCGGGTAGAGAGAGGGAAGCTCTGGGCTCAGTCTCCTCCCTCTCCTGTGTTTGGAAGGGAACAGTTCTCTACTATAAGGACCCAGTTGCCAACAGTACAAATTAGTTTCCGGTTTACTTGCTACAGATTTTGAAGTATCATTACCTTAATCATTGAAGTATAAATATACTAATTCAACATAATTCTAAAATGTCTCAACACTCCTGTTCCTGCTAACCATGTGCTGGCATTGATTTCCCACAATACAAATTTAAACAAGTCATAGATTCCTCCCCGGGTTTGAACTGTTCTGTCCCTAAGGTCTCTGAGATACATCAATGTATTATTTCATTCTCTCTCCTGATATCACCGTGCCCCTCACATAAAATACATTTCTACAGCAAAACATTGAAAATATGTTCCATTATTCGGGTTGTCTGGATCATATTCAGTTCACTACTGTCGGTGAAACTTGGAGCAAAAGTCACCCAGAGATCACCCTGCCTCCATCTGCTGGTGATGCTGTCTCAATGCACCCAGAGCCCTCCCTGCCTCCATCTGCTGGTGATGCTGTGTCAATGCACCCAGAGCCCTCCCTGCCTCCATCTGCTGGTGATGCCGTCTCAATGCACCCAGAGATCACCCTGCCTCCATCTGCTGGTGATGCTGTCTCAATGCACCCAGAGCCCTCCCTGCCTCCATCTGCTGGTGATGCTGTCTCAATGCACCCAGAGATCACCCTGCCGCCATCTGCTGGTGATGCTGTCTCAATGCACCCAGAGATCACCCTGCCGCCATCTGCTGGTGATGCTGTCTCAATGCACCCAGAGATCACCCTGCCGCCATCTGCTGGTGATGCCGTCTCAATGCACCCAGAGATCACCCTGCCGCCATCTGCTGGTGATGCTGTCTCAATGCACCCAGAGATCACCCTGCCGCCATCTGCTGGTGATGCCGTCTCAGTGCACCCAGAGATCACCCTGCCTCCATCTGCTGGTGATGCCGTCTCAATGCACCCAGAGATCACCCTGCCGCCATCTGCTGGTGATGCTGTCTCAATGCACCCAGAGATCACCCTGCCGCCATCTGCTGGTGATGCTGTCTCAATGCACCCAGACATCACCCTGCCGCCATCTGCTGGTGACGCCGTCTCAATGCACCCAGAGATCACCCTGCCGCCATCTGCTGGTGATGCTGTCTCAATGCACCCAGACATCACCCTGCCGCCATCTGCTGGTGAGAGAAGTAGTGTAATTTTTAAGGCTGCAAGAGCTAACAGTACAATCAGCAGTGATGGACGAGTTCAGCAGCATACAGAAAGGGGGAGGCACATGACAGACAGTTAACTAGGTTACACGAAACAGATAACCGCAGTGATGAGATTAAGCGCAAAATGGGAGTTGAGAGAGTGTTAATTGAAGGAATGACACAATACAAGCCATTTACAGTGTTTAAAGTTAACAAGGTTAACAGCCAAATGAGGGGGAATAACACAATACAAGCCATCACAATGTTTGAAAAACAGTATAAATTGTGTTGCAAATCTATGTAAGGGGTGCCTATTTTGACTAGACACCCGGTCTTGCAAGAACGACAAATAAAATCTTCCTCCTTGAGAACTTGACGACTAAATTGTTTAACTGTGAGCTGTGTTTCTCACACTGGTGATGCTGTCTCAATGCACCCAGAGATCACCCTGCCGCCATCTGCTGGTGATGCTGTCTCAATGCACCCAGAGATCACCCTGCCTCCATCTGCTGGTGATGCTGTCTCAATGCACCCAGAGATCACCCTGCCGCCATCTGCTGGTGATGCTGTCTCAATGCACCCAGAGATCACCCTGCCGCCATCTGCTGGTGATGCTGTCTCAATGCACCCAGAGATCACCCT